>NC_047671.1:8212500-8270000 GCF_011762505.2 Arvicanthis niloticus
GACCATAAACAACATTGGGAGGAAAGGGTTTATTTTGGAGTAAAACTTTTGGGTCATTCTTCATTGCTAAGGAAGTGAAGGCAGAGACCTGGAGGCAGAAATGGATGTCAAGGTCATGGAGGAGCACTGACTGCTGTGCTCTCATGGCTTGTTCAGCCTCCTTTCTTACAGGATCTAGAACCGCCAATCCAAGGGGAGCACCACACACATTTAGGCTGGACATTACCACATGAGACACTAATTAAGAAATGTTCCTCAGGCTTGCCTACAAGCCAATCTGGTGGGGGCATTTTCTCATTTGAGGTTTCCTCTTCCCAAATGACTCTAGCTTGTGTCAAGCTGACATAAAACTGGCCATTGCAATAGGAAACAACCATACACAGAAACACATGCATATTCTTTGAAACACCTGCACATAGAGACATCTCTATATCTAAATATAAATGTATATTTATAGGTGTCCGATCTTTGATACTGTCATAAAATGCTGGGGGAAAAGCAAATTGGGAGAAGAATGGGCTTATTTTTCCTTCGGGACGTACCTCCTGGTTATAACCCATCCATGGGGGAGGATGAAGCAAGAAGCCCAGACAAGAGAACTTGAGGCAGGCCTGTTCTGTATTCCATGGAGAATCACACTTAATCAGAGACTTGCTCACAGCTGAGGATGTAGTAGAGCAGGAACCATGAAGGATGACTATTGATAACTTTCTTACAAGTTCAGTTAAGACTGACTTACGCTAGACTTCCTATATAGCCAAGAACTAGCCCAAGGTGGGTAGGGCATCAATTAACATCAAGACAATCCCCCACAGGAAAATCAGTCCTGAAAAATCCCTTGGTCAAGACTCTCTTCTCAAGTGACTCTAGGCTGTGTCAAACTGAGAGTTAAGGCTAAACAGGATATGGGAAAGAACCTTGTGGAATGACAGCTGTATGTGGGAGATCACCATGGAGCATGTATACGGGAGATGACGTTGGCGGCAATGTCGGATCTGGGTCCAAGAGTTTTCCTTTCATGCTCACACTGGCTAGTTCTTCAGTGCAATGTTGAACACAATACAAGAGAAGACATTCCCATTTTGATGCAGATTTCAGTGGGAAGCTTTGATCAAGTGTCCTCATTGTTTGAGAGTGTCAAGAATAGGTACTGGGTGTCAGCTCTCTGAACCTGTTGGGATAACAATGTACTTTTCTCCTTCATAAGGTTATGAATTGATTTTTTTTCAAATGTTAAATCTAACATTCCAAAATCGTACTTCCCTCTTGATCTTCATGTTGCTGCGTGATGCTAGGCTGGGTTTTTCTAGGCCGTGAGGTTTTGGCTCACAGCTCTGTGTAATATCCGTCTGTCATTTCGAAACCACAGTCAAACTTGCTTCAAAGAAATAATTGGGAATATATTCCATCTTCTTCCTCTTGTTGGCATTGTATTCATAGAAGCGTTTGATTTTTTTTCTTAAAATTTTATTTAGAAATCACCAGTGAAGCCACATAGCATTGAGATTTCTACAGGAAAAATTTGAGTATAACTCCACTTATGTTAACAACCTACTTGGTTTCTTGCTGAGTTTAGGAGTGGATGCCTTTCCTGGACCTGTCCATCAGGTGATTGTGGAGAGTGTCAAATTTATTGGCACAAAGTTCACAATATTTTCTTCCTTCAATATCTGTAAAATCATTAGTGATGTCATCTCTCTCATTGCTGATATTGATAAATTGTCTTCTCTTTTTATTGATTATCCTGTCTAGAGATTTATCAATTTTATTGATCTTCTCAAAAAACCCGTTTTGGATTTCAATGACTTTTTTTCTATTGTATTTCTGCTTCCTGTCCCATTGATGTTTTCTCTAATCTTCATTATTTCATCTCTTCTGTTTATTTGAATTGAACTTTTTCCCTCTTCCTCTTACTTTCTTCAGGTAAGAGATCAACGGCTTGCAGACACTCTCTGAGTGTCTATATTTAGTTTTGCTGCTGTGGCCTGGCCATAGCTTCAATAGGACAGAGTAATTTCTTACATATTGTATTTCCTTGTTCTGAGTTTGCTCTGACTCTTTCATTCCTGCTTTGTTTTATGTTAGAAATGTGGTGCCCAGTTTCCAAATGCCTCATGGTTCCTCAGAACCCTTCCTCTTACTGATGTTTAATTCAGGTCAAGTTGCTTTGTGTTTCATGGTAGCCCATTTGCATCATCATGAATGTTCTGTGTGTGTTTGCATTCTTATGGCTGGGCTTGAGTTACACTCCCAGAAAACATAATGAGCAGCTCACAACTGTCATTTCAGAGGAGTCATGCTTTCTTTTGACATTCTAGAGTACTCACACATGTGAGCACACACACACACACAGAATATTTATTAGAAAAAGGAAGAATCATTGTGTTGGTATAAAATTCTATTAATCTGGTGTGGCCAGTACACACCAGTCCCCGTCCAGTCTGCTTTGGGCTAAGTTTTCTACATACTACATAGTAGCACCACGTTCACTCCCCGACTGTCTGTTTGCCCTTCATGCATTTTGAAATGATGTCATTAGGTGTGCAATGCTTAGAATTTGTATGTCTTTCTGTTCAGTCATGGGAGTTTCCTTATGAAGCATCTCTTTAATTCTCATTACTTTTTCTCTGAAGTGTCCTTCTGTGTCCTGTACCGCATCAGGTCTTCTGATAAGCATTGGGACACTGTGACACTTTCAATCTTTATTTTACTACCACCTACTTGTGTCTTTAAATTTAAAGTACAGTGCCCATGTCTGTGCGTGCTATGCCAGCATATCAATTCTCCATTACTCATCCAGCCTAACAGTGAGTCTTTCCTTCCCTTGTAACTCTGATGTTGATGGACGCTCTCACACGTGACTGCTTCTTTTCTCTGATTTCTTTCTCTTTGCCCATGCTGTGCCTATGTTTCTGAATTCTTAACAATGAATGAGCATCCTTTATGATGTCACATGTGGAGTATGGCATTCATGCTAAGCTCTTTGCTCAGCTACTGCAATCCTCACATCATGTTCTATAGTCTATGTGTGTGATTGGCAGCATAAGGCCTCCTAAGATATCTGTGATTGCCATTGGAAGCTGAGTGTATAGCATGTTAAGAAATACAAGAAACAACAGCTAAAGTCAGACTAGGGATGGACCCCAGTGTGGAATATTTCTTCAATATGCATGAGGACCTGAGTTTGATACCCAGCATCAAAAACAAATGCATAAACAGGGTTGCAGCTGGGATTAAAATCACTAATCTGATAACTTTAGTATCAGAAGATTTTTAAAAATGCAATGCAGAACCCTGAGAATAATGGGAACGCCACATGGATCCCTTCAGTGTTTGAGGCCTTGGTTTCTTATATCAAGCTGTACACAGGGGCCCTGTAATGAACCACTCAACGTAGTAAACTATTTAGAAGATGCAGAGCACCACATAAACTCTAAGTAACAGCATGATCAATCCCATCTATCTGATATAAAGTCACTAACATCTCGCCCAATGCAGGGTACAGGGCCCGATGTTTGTGGATGTGTCTGCACATCAATTTCTGGAGACCATTTTGCATGTTGTTAAATGCTTTAGATGTGACTTTCAGCCTGCAGCTTCTAGCTGCCTTCTTTCAGTGTGGTGGTAATAAGCTCGAGTAGTCCTGAAGTAGATGTGGTCTATGTATGGATCACAGGGAACCTGCCAAATATTTATCATTAACCATCATCTCATCCTTCATCTGCCACCAGCTTTGACCAGCAAACTTGGGACCTTACCTCCTAGAAGAGCTTCCCTTCTGGTCACTTAACATCCACTCTTTCCTCTCCTTGTGTAGAGCTATTTCCACCCCACTCTTGTTGTCAGGTCTTGTTGTCATGTCTTCCTCTTCCCTTCAAGCTGCAGAGAGCATTGGGAGCGAGGGATGACTGACTGTGAGGACGAGTGTCTGCCCTGTCTAACAGCCAATACTGTAAAAAGACATCAGCTGAGGAATGTTATTTTGTGGGCACTGATGAGGGCACCTGAGAACTCCAGCAGAAGTACTCTGGGGCTTAGCATGGACCCGAAGCAGCACCATTCTGCTGTAATTACTGCTGATCTCTTCTTTGGCACCAGGTCCTTTGTATTGCTGTGTCTTCTTTAGCAGCTGTTGTCCATGCATAAGGATGTAAGGCTACATTCTCCTTTAGCTGGCCTGAGAACCTACATGGAATAGATGTGCCTCGGGGTGTAAGGGACAGCAGGACACGGAGAGCGCACAGGGAACTACACTGAGGAGCCTATGAGACTTCAAAACAAAGGCAATGTCACTGAGCTGGCCTCCAGCAGCAGGGCTTCCTACCACCTTAGCGACTGATAAAAGGATGCAGAGGCTGAGATTCCATTGTCAAATTGTAATCTATTCTGTGTTGTCAAACGTGGCCCCAGTGCAGAGGGATGAGGAGGACATGTGTCTGAAATGAGCATATGTGAGAAGAGAGTAAGCATGTGCAAGAAGAAAGTGAGCATGTGCAAGAGGAGAGTGAGCTTGTGCAAGAGGAGAGTGAGCATGTGCAAGAGGAGAGTGAGCATGTGCAAGAGGAGAGTGAGCTTGTGCAAGAGGAGAGTGAGCTTGTGCAAGAAGAAAATGAGTGTGTACAAAAAGAGTGAACATGTACAAGAAGAGAGTGAGCATGTGCAGGAGGAGAGTGAGCATGTGCAGGAGGAGAGTGAGCTTGTGCAAGAAGAAAATGAGTGTGTACAAAAAGAGTGAACATGTACAAGAAGAGAGTGAGCATGTGCAGGAGGAGAGTGAGCTTGTGCAAGAAGAAAATGAGTGTGTACAAAAAGAGTGAACATGTACAAGAAGAGAGTGAGCATGTGCAGGAGGAGAGTGAGCTTGTGTAAGAGGAGAGTGAGCATGTGTAAGAAAGGAGTGTGCAGGTGCAAGGATTGCAGTTCTCTTTGGGAAATGCTGGCCTTGTGCATAGCCACTTGCCTGTAGCCTTCTCCACCACTCAGCCATAAAGGTACAGAAGAGGAGAGTCTGTAAAGAAAAGAAGGCAGCCGATGGGTAGAGACAGACACATGCAGCGCCTGTGTGGAGACAAGTAGCACCACAGAAACCTGCAGACGGTTAGGGGATGTGAGCATGTGACTTAAGTCTCTGGATGAAAGAATATACAGAGGACGGCCAAGGCAGGGACCCCCAAACATCTTGTGGCAAATGGCCTCAAGGCCTTCTAATATTTCCCAATGTAAAAGATGTCAGGGCCCAGCTCTGATCTGTCATTCAGAGGTGGGGGTGATCAGACTGCCAGAGGGGCTTTCCTGGAACACCTGCTGCTGGGAGTCACAGTGAGGGCCAGCTCTGGGTGTGCCATGAGCATCTCCTGACTTCATGTTGCCCCTCCTGGCTTCTGTTTCACAGTCCCCCAGCCCCTCATTTGTTTTGTTTTCTTTGTGTCTATTTATCCTACCAATGCTCTCAGTCAGAAAGGTCAATCTTCGATAACTAAAATTAAATGCACCCGCACACAGCACAGTTGAGATGAATGACTACTGCAGGAGAGCTCTGCAGGTGACTAACAGGCCCCCTGTGAAATCCCAGGGTCCTTTGCTCTAAAAGCAGTATCCATTCATGAATGCAAGGTTACAACCCACCAGACCTGCAGCCTTGGAGCAAGAAGGAGATAGGTTCCTTCTGAATATTCAAGTTGTCCTTCTGCCTGTTGCTCACATCCTCATCCCTGGACCACAGTACACACTAGCTCTATCTAGTATGCTGGTGACAGCTCCTCCTAACAAGCCCTTGCCTGTGACTTCTACTCGGATCTGCTTGGTGTTAACAGTTTGATTAAAAAAAAAAAACATTCAGCCAAACAGTGGTTATTCTTTTTACACAGATTACCACACACTAACTTAAACTAACATGAACATTCCATAAAGATCCAGAACTGGTGGGAGTCAAAAGTCCTGTGCTATTACCAGAGAGAAAGCACTGACTAGGGGTAAGACTGTAGGGAGGGGATTACAGTATCCATAACAGAGTGTTCTCCAGATGGAGATCAGACCTTCTGAATGGCAAGCTCCTGCCTTTGACAATGAGCTGAGTGAGGTATAGGATCTGCAATTCTGACCATCACGACTGGGTGGTGAGCAAGTGTGAGAGAGGGTATGTGCATGAGTGTGCATACATACATGCGTATCCACACACACCTAAATGCAGTTGTGTGCACACACAGGTACGTCTGTACTGTCCAAGTCCCCCTTGGCCTGCCTCTGACCAGCGTATAGTAAAAGACCTCCACCACCTCAGATGGACATGCGACACTTCCCGGTTCTGCAGGGGGATACAGAAGGGTGTGCCTGGCCATGCTCCTTCTTCTCAGCTTTCTGACAGCTTGTAGGGTGGGCATGGTTAACAAGCCCCACAGCTGGCGGATCTGTGCAGACATAATTGCGCTGGATGGCGGGGGAGCCCGGGAACCAAGGAAGAAATAAAATAGATAACAAGCAAGGAAAGGAAGCAGCACTGTAAACAGGCAGCATATTTTCCCCTCCGCAGAGCGAGCTCTGTGGCTGGAGGCGGTGTCTGTGTGCAGCCTGACTCCTAATCCATTTCACAAACAGCTTCCAGATGCTTCCAGCCCCAACCTACTCGGGAATTCCTGCCCTTCACAGATGCCTCTCCATGAGGGGGTCTGTCTATAAGTAAAACGGGGTGGATTTTACTAATCATTCATTTCTAATCTTCCTGACGGGGACTTTTATTAATAAACTCGTTTCATCTGTCTCTTTGATTAGGAAGGGTTTAATCGCTTAATCATGCGAAGGAGCAGAGAGCAAGGCCAGAATGGGGTTCAGGGGACTCTGTGGTGTGTGTGTGTGTGTGTGTGTGTGTGTGTGTGTGTGTGTGTGTTGCATGCTGTAGTGAAAGGAAATTCTGTAAATATAGTTGAGAATGGGCAACTGAGAAGATGAAGGACCTGCCCAAAGCAAAGAAACCCAGGCTGCTCTACCTAGACCCAGAAGCACATGGATCAGATAGTCTGGGCTTGCAGGTTGGAGCCCACATTCATGGATCCTCTGGCTGCAGAGATGGCCTCTGCTACTTTGTGTCCCAGATGTCCAATACAAACTAGAGAAACCATTGCTAGAGAAATACCATTGCTCTGGGATAGCACGGAATGAAGGGACCTACCCTCTCTGCCTTTCATGATTCTCTTTTTCTTAATTTTACAACGGTCTTCTTATTTGTACAGATCGGAGGACAGTTGATGAAACTGGAGGAGAGATGGGAGGCAGTGGTGTGGAGTCGCCCTGCTGCAAACCTGGGAGCCTCACCAGCACTCTTCTGCACTACCAGGTTAACCCTATTTTCCCTTAGACACAGCTTTCCAGCTCTGCTCTGTGCCCAGACACAAACATCCCCGCCTCCCATGACACCACCCCCTGCCCCATCACTTTCAGTGATTAGCACAGCCTCCTAACTCCACAATTGAATGCAGGTGCCTCAGGTTACCCCCTTGCACCTGGGAAGTAGAGCTTTCTACTCTCAACCTTTATTCAGCCCTGAAGAGGAGGCCTGAAAGCTCTGTCCTTTCCTTGTTCTCTCCCTCCAGGCTTCTCCCTCTCCTCCTGGGACCCCAGCTCAGTCCCTCCCAGCTTCCCTTCCTGCCTGTACCTCCAGGAGACTCCCTACCTCCCAACCTCTCAGCCTTATTCTATCAACAGCTAGAGCAGAAGTGAGAGCATTTGGTTCCTTGCTCAAATTCCCCTGCATCCCAAAAGGGATGGAGCCAACAGAGACCACAATTCTCCTCTTCCTGTGGCCACTTGTCTCCTTCCATGCCAGAGGAGGCAGCTATAACGCAGGCCTTGGCTCTGCTCTTCTTGTGTCCCGTCATACCCATGACAGCCTGGGACGGTGACCTACAGTTGGCTGGGCCCCACCCTGTCACACACCCTACTGCCATTCCATGGCTGTCAGCAAGTCACCTGTCTTCATTCTTCCTCACTGTCAGCAGGGGACCTGTCACCTCTTGACCATCAGGCAAACCCTGTGGTTCCAGCAGCCCTGAGGCAGGCAAATCATCTTACCATTGCTGCCCCTCTGACCACGGAAGGCCCCCAGTAGGCAGAGAAAAAGGGGCGTCTACATCCCCATCTTCTCCCAGGCTGCCTCCATGTCTACCATAGTGCTGTGCTTCTGATTTTCACTGATACAATGTTTCTTAGCCACAGAGCCTGTGTTCCAAGTTTGGTAAATTTTAAATAAGTCCACAGGGAATTCACTTGACAGCATTTGTCCCACAGAAGTTAAATGACTGCCAAAGACTCATATCCAGAAGAGGCAAAGCCAAGAAGCATTCAGAGAAAAAGCATCAGTTGTGTGCTGTATTTCAGGCTCTGTGTTCTAGGCCTGGGATAGCTTGCTGGCTGCCTAGCTAACAGTGAACACTGCATGTACTCTAGAAGGTTCCTCGTCTCCCTCAATGGTGCTTGCCAGGTGTGCTTCATGGGGATGAATCCCTGCTATCTGCATGTATGAGTTAATGAAAGTCATTGCTAATTCAAACCCAGAACCTTGGCAGACAACTACGTAAGGAATAGCTACATGGAAGAATGGTGGAGATGGTTGGATGTGGATTCAATTACTGGTGTCCTTTCTTGAAGAGAGAGATATGGACACAATACCAACTGCAAAGGGCATGCAGACACACACAGGAGGAAAAGCTGTATAGGGATGGAGGTAGGTAGCCTTCTGCCGTAAGCCAAAGGTCATAGGATCCTTTGATACTAGCAGCCTGCTGCCCTGGAGTTCTTAGTTGGAGCAGGGCCTGTGACTCCTTCATTTACAAATTCCAGCCCATGAAAGAATACGTTCCTACAATACTAAGCCATGTAGTTTGCAGTAATTTTCTGAAGAACTATAGAATCAATTTACCAATTAAATTATTTCAAATAGGATACTTCTGAGGCTATTTCCATCACTAAGTGATGGCTCCTCACCTATAAACTAAATCACCCGTAGTGAAGTCCCAAATGCTATCAGAATTCTTGAAACCTGCACTGTTGGGAAAATAAAATAAAATACTTCTGTCTGGGGCTGGGAAGTCAACTCGGCTGGTCAAATGCTTCCCACAAAAGTATTAGAAGCCAAGCCTTGCCCCCACCACTCTCCTGAAAACCTGGGTATGGGGGCATTTGCCTGCAATCCCCCAATGCTGGAGTGGTGGTGATGAGTGATCTTAGGTTTCCAGGCTAGCCAGGCTAGCCAGCCTAGCTAGATTAGTGAACTTCAGATTCAGTCAAAGGCCATGCCTCAGAAATTAGGTGGGGTGTAACTGAGGAAAGCCGTTGGCATTAGCCTTTGACCTCCACACAAGCATCAGTGTGCATCTTCATTAGCATGCACACATATATACACCACATTCATATATACTTATGTCTGGTCAGTGGCTGAGACAAGTGAAGAAGTAAATGGAGTCTCCAGGTTCCCAGGGTGGGCAGGACAGCTTTCTTCAGTCTGAGGTGGAGATGGGAAGCTTAAATGGGACCCTCCTGTGGTGAGAAGTGACCCACGTTTCCATGTTCATATTCATAGGCATGAGCCAAACATCTTTGCCATCGGCTTCCGTCCTACACAGGGGTGTTGGAGGCAAATGTCCTTCTTTCTGTTGAGTGACTCAGGGACACTCCTAGTTTACTTCCTTCCTTGGGTCATAGGAAGCTCTGAACAAGGCTGACCCTTTGTCGCAATTGCCATGTGGTTGCTGAAGTGAGCTATTTTATGCCTGTGAAGGAGCGAAGGTTCTCTAGTGAGAGAAGCAGGCAGGGACTGGCAGGTGAGCTGCAGAAGACTGTCAGACCTACCGTCTGGGGTGGGCTGCTTGATGATGTCTAGTGAGTGATAACTTTCAGGGCAGCAGAGACTGAGCTGGACGCTATGGGAAGGACTCTGGCTGGACTGCATCAGCCTGTGAGGGAATGGAACATGGAGTGCAAGTAGAATCTCCCAGCAAGAACTTCCCCCACAGCTGAAGGTACTCTCTGCCTGTGGAGCTTAGTGTGCAGATAAGAAAGATGGTGGAGTACATTTTCCTGGAAGCTTCAGGACTCCCCTGGGGGGGGGCAGTCTTCCTGAGAGCAGAGGCCTCTGGTAAAACAAGGAGAGATGTCCAGGCTCCTTGGATGCCTGGGAACTGCCCTCAGAGTTTGTCACTTCTTATGCCCTGTGAAAAAGGTTACAGATAAAAAAAGAAACAAACAACCATGATGAAATAAAACTTGTAAAATGAGTTCAATAAAAGCAGCAAAGATAAAATAGAAAAGAGAAAGAGCCGCCATGAAAGCAAGAAAGCCCATGTAAGCTGCATGCCCGGAGGCCAGGCAGGGTCTTGGTCTCTATTAGAAGCAAATAAGACAATAAAGCATGTCCTGGCTCTCCGTATGCTGAGGCTCATCCCCAGAACAGGGCTGAAGGCCAGGTTAGAGGTGAAGATCTTGGGAGGCAGCTGTCCCTGAGGGGGCCTTGTCTTCCATTCACAGTGGCCAGTTTCCCTGTGACCGCTGGTTAATGACGGAAGGATGTGAGGCCCCACCAGCAGCACCAAGCAGACCCCTACACTCTTGGACCTTGGGCCCTCTAGAAATAAGGGCGGATGTGTGCTAAGCTCTGCTCTTTCTCTTTGAGCAATCAGAGTCCTCCACCAGTGGAGTCTAACAGACAGAGGTCCCGTGGATGGTGGATGCACAGCTCCAGTGCACCCTGTGCTAACTGATGGCTCCCACTCTTCTGCCTCTTACTGACCGACTTCTTCAACTCCAGCGGGTTCGTTCTTCTTACAGTCAAGTTCGTTACCTACTAATGTGGGTTAAACCAGGGCCAGGAGACAGCTCAGTGGGTAAAAGTGCTGACTACGAACCAAAGGAGCATAGTTGCTACCTCCCCGCCCCTCAGCTCAAGTAGAAAGGCAGTTGTAGTAGCATGCATCTGTAGTACCAACACTCCTACCATGAAATGGGAGGCATAGATAGGAGAATGGCATGAAGCCCGAGGTCCAGTAACATGGAGTACCACACCACAGCAACAGAAACAAGAGACACCCTACTTCAGTGAGGTGGAAGGTGAGAGCCGACTCCTGAATAATGTCCTCTGATGTCCCCATGAACACTGTGGCATGTGGCATCTGCATTCACGTACATACACACACACCATGTGCACACACGTAAATAAGTAAGAACATACAGAACTAACAAACAACAAAGTACTAAAGAGAGTAGGTGAGTCAGATACCTACACCTGAAGATTTCTGTGAGCTAAGGTGACTGTATAGTCAACTCTCAGCTGAGGCCCCATACTAAGCCCGGCAGAGGGAAGGTATGCTGTCATTGGGTGGCATAAAAGAAGAGGACAAGAAGGCTTTCAGAACAACAAAGATGGCTAACGTTGCTTCAATGTTACGGAAGTTCTAAACTTCTCTAAGCCCCAATTTCCACACAGTAAGGAAGCTACCTAGGTAACTCCTAGGAGTCTAGCAATATAAAGACCAAGCACACCCCAGTCCTGCATTACTGCCTGAGCTTCTGAGTGTGACTCAAGAGCTCTTTACGTAGAGACGGCCTGCCTCGTTGAAAAGCTTGGAATTTAACAGATGTTCATCATTTCCTCTGTTTTGGTTTTAATATTGAGCTCTCAAGAGGAAAATGTCTTCATGGATCTTTAAGTTACAGCTTTGATACTCAAAGTACAGAACCAAATGCCTGAAAACTATATTTATTTGCACCGAAGTGTGTGTATGTGTCCGTGTGTGTGATGATAGGAGAGAAAACAGTTTAACTGGTCTCACAGAATTCTGCTCTTTTTCTTTTGAGTGTATGTTCCTGTGTGTCTGTGTGTATACGTGGGTGTTTCTGCATGTGGGTGTGGCTGTCTGCTGGCAATTGTGGAAGCCAGAGGATAGTTTCAAATGTCACTCTCCAGGAACTAACTTAAATTTTTTCTGAGATAGGGTCTCTCACTTGCCTGGAGCTCACCAAATAGGCTAGGCTAGCTGGCAGTGAGCCCCTGACTGTGTCTGTCCCTGCTTCCCCAGCACTGAGATCACACACACACACACACACACACACACACACATAGGGGGGACAGGCAGGGGAAGAGGGAGAGAGAGAGAGAGAGAGAGAGAGAGAGAGAGAGAGAGAGAGCATATTTGTGCATGCACTTTCCAGTCTATGGTTCTAATGTTTATGTATGGATTATTCTTTAAAGATAACAATACATTTTAAGAGAGCCCAGCCCCCAATTCCACTTACACCCACCCTTCTTGGCTACCCTTGAGGCCAGTGGTGGCAGACAAGTGGATCTTTGATGACTCTGTGCACTCTTTATCTCTGACCTTCCTTTTGGATTTTAATGAGAAGATATGTGTGACTATGATTTTTTCTTCTGGATCTGTGTTTTATCCAGAGCATTTTAAGATGTTTTCAGTGTTGTCTTAGATTGTGTGCCTGGCATCTTTGTGTTAGGTTTTCATCACTACAACAAAACACTTGAAATAAACAACTCGAGGAAGGAAAGTTTAAGCTGATATCTGCAGAGGTTTTAGTTAATGGCCATCAGGCCTCGTTGCTTTCTGTCTGCAAAAGTTTCAATGCTGGAGCAGAGCTGCTCACCCGGTGGCAGCCAGGAATCAGAGAGAGAGAGACATGGAGTTGTCTGATCATGACACACAACCACAACGCCAAGAATATTCCCTCACCCAGGGAGTCCCACTTCTGAAAAAGCCCCCAGCATCTTTCCATAATGCCACCAGATTATGAATTCCTCATGATTTCCTTTTGTGGTCCAGGCCAGCAACTCATGGTCTAATCATTTCTCCAAAGTCTGTCAGCTGTCAAACAACTTTTATCTCTGGAGCCCATAGGAGGAGCCCTTCAGGTGCAAGCCATATCAGTATAGGGCGTTTTGTTCAGAGCCTCCTCATCCGTTTCCTTCACTAACAAATCTTCCTTCTTATCTCTTTACTTTCTCATCTGGGATGCATTCAGAGCTGTCTGCACAGTTTTGGAATACAGTGCCAGAGACTGAACTTGACACTGATTACAAGCCTTGAGACTTCCGATATCACCAGAGAAGAATACAGAACAGTATCAACCAAGAGAAGAATGTTGGGTGGAAGTATCAATTCATGTATTTGCCAAGAAGTCAGGACATGCCATTCTGTTGGCATGGATATAAGAAGTATAGGCAGAGAGAGCTCTCAACGAGAACATATGACTTGGCCTCCAGCCTTTTTATAGCTTGCCCATGTGGTTTAGATCAATCCTCAGGCATTTTTCTGAAGCACACATTACTATCTGGCTAGCCTGGGATACCCAGGTAACAAAGATCATCTCTCGGGGGATGAACTGGGAGATATCTCAGTACAGACAAAACGAAATTGTTTGTTACTTGACACACAATATCCCCTAACTACCTGTGATCTGCATCCTTGGATTCAGCAGTTACAGGACATGGAGAACAGTTCTATGGGCTTGTCCTGGGCTGCTCCTCAGTAATCGAGATGGGGCAGCAACTTTGTCTCCATGAGTCTTGTTTTCTGACTGTTTGGAATCCTGAAAACCAGGATACTGAAAGGGTTAAAAATCTACTGTCATTCTTTGAAAAATGATTAGTTTAAACTTCATGGAAGTTGTGGTTGCTTCAACAAGAGCAGGCCGGTGAACACTCATGCATGGAGTGGAAGAGACATCAAGAGCCCCTACCCATGGCTCAAGAACTATGGACAGCTGACATTGGGGTTGATCTGGTGCTGCTATGTATTCAAATGCTAAATTCGGTTCCCCAAGATGTTTGCCCCCAGGAGAGAGAATTCTCATGTGTACCAGCCTTGGTTGTGTAAACTCTGCCCCCCCCCAACTTAAAACTATTGGTTAAATAAATGGCTGACAGCCAATTGCTGGGGAGAAGAGAGGTAGGCAGGGTTTCCATTAACAGACAAGGGTCACAGGAGCGAGAGGAAAAGGAGGAAGAGGATGGAGAGGACCAGAGTTAGGCATGGTGGAGCATGTGACCAGGCTGATAGAGCAGCATTTATCTGGGTGAGATTCAAACAAGTATTTGGGGAACACAGCTGGGGAATTAACAGTCTAGTGTATAGAAAAATAGATTAGGGGTCGTTCACTCAACAATTGTGCTAAAACTGATTTAAAAATCCTTAGGACTCTGCCTTGGTTATGGGGACTTCCTGGGCCATATTAACAACTATAGAGTTATTAAATAACATTTTAAAATACCACTTACAATGTTTCTAGGGGAGAGGTGGTCAGTTTTCTTTAAGGATGTGGCTCCGGGTAGATCAACCACACTCCAATGGATGACTGCCCCCATCTGTCCTGAAGTATATGGAGAGAAAAAATTTTAGTCAATGGGTTATTAAATTTAAATTTAAAAAAAAAAAAAGGTACATGAATTTGAGGGTTTAGGGAAGCGGGTAATTGGAGAAAGTAATGGGTGAATGTGATCAAGATATATTGTGTAGAGTTCTCCAAGAATCAGTAACAATGCATTTAAAAGACTAGAGAGATGGCTCAGCTATCAGTAGCGCTTGCTGCTATTGCAAAGAACCCAAGTTCTGTTACCAGCACCCACTGGACAGTCTGTTAACTCCAGTTCCAGGAGATCTGATTCCTCCTTGACCTCCTTGATCACCAGGCACACATGTGGTACACATGCATACATACAGGCAACACATTCAGGCACATAAAATAAAAAGTTTATGATATATTTATTTACTTATTTCATATATTTATTTGTGTCTTGGGATATATGCAAGCATGTGCCTATGGATGTCTGTGCACATGCTCAGAGGCCAGAAGAGGGAGCTGAATGTCCCTCCCTCCTCTTCTCTGACTATACCTTTGAGGCAGTCTCTTCCACACCTTTACTCTCTGCCACCATTAAGAGTTTGGGTTACAGGTCTGTCCAGGATGCCCAGCTTGTTACATGGATGCTCAGGTCCAAACTCCGTTCCTCATGATGGTCTACCAAGTCCTCTTAATCATTAAGTTATCCCCAGAACCTACAGCAGCATTTTTACTGAAGAACACACATGCACTCACCATTATCTGCAGCAGCCTGGACAGCATGCATTGCTTCTTCCAGTGTTCAAATTCTCTCTCAGCTCTGAGTGGGCTCCAGTCGTAACTGACTGATCTGCAAATAAAAAGTTTCCACATTCAAGGTGCTTGCAGTCTGGGGGAGTTTGTTAAGAGACATGGATGCTCCATCATCAATACAGCAGGATATTTATACAGGGTAGCAAGCCTCTTAGTAAAGGCCTGGAAAGTTTCAAAGGGCAAGAAGCTCTTGAATCAGACAGAAGAAAAGCCAATTTACCTGGAGGGGAGAACATTCGGCATGTGATTAATCTTGTCTGTCAGCTTCTCTGGCAGGGGACTGTGCAGCCACTAGGTAAACATTGTTTGGGTGTGTCTGAAAGAATGTTCCATACATAAGGAGAACAAGCAGAGCAGGACAGTCCACCATGAAGCATCGTGGGCAAAGCGCATTGACTAGGGCATCTGGAACCATAAGAGCCAGGATGTCATGTATAATCTTCAATTGAGCTGGACTTCCACCTTGTCCAGCTCCAGGACATCATAGCTCTTGGTCCTCAAATCCTTGGACTAGGACTAGGAGTTATGCCACCAACTATCTGGAGCCTTTACCTTGAACTGTGAGAAATTAATATCTAAGTGTATACACTGTGGTGTTTTGATACACAGCTTACACTGACTAAGGCACAGACCAGGAGCCATGGTCCCCACAGGAAAAAGAAAATATCTGAATACCCCTTTGGTGCCGGGCAGCAGACTGGAGACCTTCATTGGGAGTTTGAGTATAATAGTTCAGCATGATTACCATGGGGTTGGTGCCCTCAAAGGAGCCCAGGCAGAATCTCAATGGGTTGGTTGTGGCTGATGAGAGACTGTGAGGGAGTTTTGGAAGGAGGTCAAGATTGTGAAGGTTAAAGAGACAGTATCCTATGGCTGTCCCTGAGTGAGGACAGTAAGCATCAATGAAGACATCATGGAGTAATGTGCACACAAGTGAACCATGTGCCTCAAGCCCTGGAAAGCCTGGACCAGAGTCTGCCTGGGCACCTATAAGCTCCCTGTATCCATAGATCTCTCTGTAAGGGGAAGAACTAACTGTACCTCCCCCTGTTCCACTTTGAGAGTGAGATTAGCTCAATATAGAAATGGAAGCACTCCCTCAGGAAGTGCCCTAGATGAGCCTGGGATCCTCTCAGGTTTCTCTCCATCTTTGCCTGTCCTGGACCACACCACTGGTTACTCTCCCTTCCAAACCTCTGCAGGTCTTAGTCGACAGGAATCCCCAGAACCTACGTTATCAGTGGAGCCCATACCAATGGCCTGTGCTGATTCACACCCCAGACAGCAGACTGCTCAGCTCCTACCTGTCCACCTATCCACTGAATCTCAGGTGTCTTCACAACCTCAGCATGCTTTGTTTTGTTTTTCTGGCTCTGTCATGTAGAATACTGGCCTGACATGCAGAGCCACAGCCACGGGTTTCCTGAAGCCCTCACAGTCCTTCAAAGCCCGGAGACTTCTGCTTCCCACCGGAGCTCTCTCTGCTAGCAAACAGCCTAACACGCAGGCGCAAACAAGATCACTGCGGCCAGGACAAAACCATGCAGGGTGCTCTACTCATCACATGCACGTTGCCATCTTAAAATTATATACACTTATTCCTCTCAGGGGATAAAAGGCTGCTGCAATGAATTTTATTTTTTTTTAAATAACCTGCACAAATACTTTACCAACTTAGCCATGGCCTGCGACTCCTCCCCGGCACTCAAGGTAAACATCAGCTTCTCCACACCCCTGGGCTCCCTGTGTGAATCGCTTCAGTTCCCGGCTCACAATTACTCTCCCGATTGTTGGGAAAGCATTCTTTTGCTGTTGCATGGAAGTCCGCAGTAGAAGGAGGAACTCTGGCATTTTCTTGTTTCAAAATGAAAGCCATCGTTCAAGTCGCCTCTGAGTAAAGCATTTACATGGGAGCCTTTTCCTCTTCAGTGGCCCAGAGACAGGCTGGGTGAGCTGAGCGTCTAGGAAAGCCACAAGTGAGAACTTGGGACATCCCAGCAGATGGCCCAAGCCCTCGGAGCTACCGTGGACGGATATTCTGAACAATTAACATTGACCAGTGCTCAGCGGAAATAAACTATTGCCCATCTGAGTGGAAGTTAGTGCCCGTGTGCTTTGTTTTGTTTTGTTTTGAAATCCCAGTCAACAAAGAAGCAGAGTTTTCTGAGTTAGGATGCCTCCTGGGGACACCTTAGGGACATTGAGCAGAATGGCTGTGTAGACACTCTGCTTCTGTAAACCAAGTAGCTCAGCGTCTGCCTAACTGACCTCTTCCATGGTGTGTGGTAACACTCTAGTTGGTTTTAAATAGACCTCTGAATGGCTTTCCTTCTCACACTGAACCCAAATCAAACAAGTACACCAGCAGAGTCTGTACCTATGCTTCTCTGTGCTACAAATAACGTAACATTCCCACAAGGCATTTGGGGGATGAAGGCTCCACCCTGAAAAATACACACTGCCACCTGTTTCTCTACTCCGTTGTCCCTCCTTCCTGAGTTGTAGGAGCATGGTCCTGAGAAGCCTTGCCCCTCCCTGCTGGATCACCAAACCCAGAGACAACCTTTGCCTTTCTCTACCCCTCAGATGCAGCACGGTAGGGGCTTTTAGCCTTTACTCTGAATCTGCCTTGCTGGTGACCTGCCGGGCCCTAAAGTCAGTCTGCTCTGCTCATGTTCTGCCCATGAGCCTCAGGTCCCATGCTCTGAAAGCTCAGATGAGGTTGATCTGTGTAACACGGTAATTAAAGATTTGGATTTATGCAGCTCCCTTCCTCAGCATTCATGGCTCAGCGGGAGCTGAGATGGTGGGCATCCAGCATCTCCCATTTGGACAAGCGAGACACAGAGGAACGGAGTTGGTAGAAAGCAGAGCATTCACTGGGTGAGGGTTCCCTTATCCCTGCTTGCGGATGGAAAACACCCCGGTGGTACCTGGCACTTCTGCACTCCCGAGACACAATTAGTCCTGCTGTTCCTCTGATGGGCCTGCGTAAGGACCCACTCTACTACATAAACCAAACTGCTGCTGGCTGTCTATGCCCACCCACAGAAGCCCACACCCCTGCATCCGTTTGTTCTCTGGGCCTGTTTTATAATCTGTATTTTCACCTCTGCTTAATGCATTCTTCCCCACAGCTGCCAGATATCCAGCGGAGACACAGTGACTGACAGGACGCTGGGACAAAACCAAGTATTAGATGGCAATTACTGACAGAGCCACACTTTCCAAGCAAGGCTGCGGAGGAGATCCTGTTTGCCTTGCTGTCCCTCTCCGAAGTGCTTCCCCTAGCCCATCCACCACCCTTCAAATGTTTCACCACTCCCGCCTGCCCTAAAACACATCCCCACACTTGGCCAGAGCCCAGGCAAGCTCTACACTGGATTGATAGGCTCTCTATATGCCCCTGGCAACTGAGGCTGCAGTGCTGGTCCACATGGTGGCCATGGACTTACCAGCCTTTTCCTGCTTGACCAGAACCTCCCTGTGAGTGTGACCACCTACTTATACTCTGAGAACCCATATTTATTAGGTTCTCAATGACTGTTGTGGGCTAAATGGATCCTTGCCATGTTTCTGCCTCCTGCTGGCCTACAGATGATCTATTTTATTTACATACATTTTCATTTTCCCCATTTTAGATAACATGGCAGCCTCCCACTTCCCTAGACTGAAAGAAACAAGTGAGGCTTTTTTTTTGTTTTTTGTTTTTCCAAAAAAAAAAAAAAAAAAAAAAAACCACTTGGGGTTGTAAAAGATCAGCTACGGAAAATTGCTTGGCAAATAAATATTTGATAAATGTACTTGCAAATTATTTAAAAGGCTTCTTGATGATTTGATGGAGTTGGGAGGTGTTAAGTCAGTCTTTTTGGTTCCTGCACATTTGTGTATTCATTATCTGTTCCACTGAGTGGAAAACCTTGATTTAATTCCGTAGGAAGGAGGCATGCCCCTACCCCTATCGTTTTAATGAAATCAGCCGGGATCTAACAGTTTCCACGACGATCATCATCAGCATCACCTCTTGTAAAGAAACACATTGCAGCTCAGAATGATTTCTCTTTAAAAAAAAATCAAGAAAAGGCTGTTCTAATTTTAGATTTGAGAGCAAGGTAGGCAGAGAGAGAGAGAGAGAGAGAGAGAGAGAGAGAGAGAGAGAGAGAGAGAGAGAGAACAACCTTGCTAGTCATTTTGATCATTAAACATTGCTCCTTGACCTCATCCTTGGAAAGAGTTCACATTCTAAAGAAGTTGATTTCTAATTAGGTGGGGATGATACTATTTTCTATATTATGGTTAATTAAAGAATGAGCAGATAGTTGTGACAACCAGCAACATTTTCTTCATGCCGTCCCAGGCTCAGCTACAACTACAAAGGGGCAAGCAATCAGCAGTTGTCTTTAAGAGGAGCAGTTAGTGTAAAGTGGCTAGTTCATCAATTTAGACCTATTTCCTTAAGCAAATAGAAGTCTGATATAGTGCCTACTGTTCAGACTGGCAGACTTTTATGTAACCACAAGGAAGGCTGTTTCAGTGTGCCAGGTCCTGATGGGGCAAACGATTTCATTTCACATTATCAATATGGTTTGCATTTGCAACAAGATCTGGAAGTTTCTCATCTCTCGATAGGTAATAATTTGCCTCATTCCCATGTTTCGCTGCATAAGTGCCTTAAATAGTATGTAATTTAGTGAGGATATTGTTTTTAATACAGTGGTAGTTTATAGTCAAAAGAAGGTTACATTTCTAAAAGCCTGATCAGAAAGTTATAGGAATTGAGGATGTGTATCTATGCAACTTAAAAAGAAATGAAATGCATAATAGAGGAGAAAGGGGAAAAGCCGTTGTTCTATCTCTACATGGTAATCAGGCACACAAACACAAACACACAGGCACACACAGACACACATGTTTACAAACACACCTTCCCACATTTAGTTTGCATATGTGGATGCATGTAAATGAGTTTCTTTTTAAAGTCATTAAACCACAAGAGTCCAGTGTAAATGATTTTGATATATAATATATAATACTATATATTATAATACTATATATTATTGTAAAGGTTATGTGATTTTATAGAGATATGTTGTTTGTCATGTCACACATACAAGTGTGTGTGTGTGTGTGTTCTAGAGGAAGAACAGAAGCACTATCAGGAAGTAGGGTCAATGGACCTGCATACACTTAGAAAGCTCCATGCTACAAATACAGAGAAACTATTGTGCACTCAAAATCAAATAATAAGGAATCCAGGCCTGACAGCACAGGCTAGGAATACCAACCATGCTAGAGGGAGGCTGGAGCAGGAAGAGCACAGACTCAAGGCTTCTGAAGCGAGACTACCCAGTGAGATTAAGCCAGCCAGAGCAACTTAGTAAGACTAGATTTCAAAATTAAAAATATAAAGAAGCCTGGGGGTATAAGCTCAGTGATATAGCAATTGCTTAGCATGTACAAGGTCATGGGTTCAATCCCCAGTGCTGGGGGAAAAAATTAAATAAAATAGAGACAAGCGTTCTTCTAATTTGAAATAAAATAAAATGTAGCAATATGACATAAGAAATTTAATTGGCCTAACAGAATTAGGATCATGAGACAAATTGATAAAAAAAGAAAACCATTGGATTTTGTACCAATTATTCAGTCAACTTAAGGCCAGGATGGGGCTCTTGTGGTTAGTGTCTCTCAAAGGCAGTCCAACTGTAATAGCAGGACTTTACCTTGGTGGCTACAAGGTTGAGCAGAGCCCCTTGCAGAACCAGGAAACAATCCTTTGCTTTAACCTACTAGTATGACCTAGTCCTTTGCTCTCTGGGGCTGGGTTTCGAGATGTGCTTTGTTTTATCATAACAATATAGCAACAGTGAGTGGAGACACGTGTACTGCCGTCTTCCAGTTGCCTCATATTCATTTTAAGTAATTTGAACTTCACAAGGCCCTTTCTTCGCTCTCTTCAGCAGCAAAGCTTCTGTCCTTATCACTGCATTTAGCGTTATGATGGGAGACATCGATTAAGTTGTGCTTAATGGATTATCAGATATTATCTTCTGTGCAATTTGTAAAGAATTAAGTTAATAATTTTCCAATCTTCAGGCCCAGAAAGTTTGGTTTCTTTACTAGGGCATGATTTATTGCCCCTACAATGATTAGCTGGACACAATGAATGGTAATTAAATTTAGGAAGGCAGCACGGTCACCTAAGAGCAAACACTCTCAGAAGGAGTATGGTGTGAGAAAGACACATCCCTGTCAGTATTCTTCATGTATAACGTTACACTCAAGGCAAGATGGTGGTCAGCTGACCTCACAGGCAGCGTTCCATATAAGAAAAACTATAAGGAGTTCTAAACTACTTATTGATATTATAGAGAATGATAATTAAGCACTATCAAAAATGACTCAGGTCTCTTTCTAGTAGAAAGGTCCAGGAGAAAAAAAAAAATTAACGTTCCACTAAGGAAAAATTTAAAAAATCAAAACACCATGCCAGGTAGAAATTAACTTTAAATTTACTTTTAAATATCGAGACTTTATCTTTTAATTATGTGTGGAGAAATTTAAAATTTCAAAAAGGAACAATAAGGAAATCTTTCAAGTCTGCAAATATTTTAATCTGCTTTTAATGTCATTTATTGCCCCCCCCACCCCATGACTTTCTTTCCTCGTCTCGTTTCTTCTAAAATTACCTTTGTGTTACTGCTTCCTTTAAAAATGTAAAATGTAAAATGTATCATTGTGTTCAGAGTTTTAGCCCGTTGCTTCTTTCACTCAAATAATTTATTGTATCTACTTTCAAACCACTCAAATTGCAAGGGTGGCCATACACACTGAATGTCTGTGAATGCAACATTTAAACTTGGTATTGAATCAAACCTATCTCCTAGGGGTTAGTAATCAAATTACACAGGCTTAAAACATCTGCATAAAACAGGAAATTCAGACATTCCCAGGACAGGTTGGTGTCCCCAAATCCTAAGGCTAATTTTACGGCCACTTGTCTGAGAAATCTCAAGGTCTGGCTTGTTGTCTGTGCTGTCCTTCCATGTTTTAAAACTATTTTCTATGAGTGTGGAGCCTGGCTTTGTTGACGGTCATGTTTTCATCCTTTGTGATTTGAGGTATTGTTTCATGCTTGTATCAGTGCTTTTATTTTAAAGGAAAAGAAGATGGAAAAAGAAAGCTTGCCTTGGAAAGGGTGATCACTCCAAATGATTGTGTTCTAAACATCTGAAACAGTATAAGCAATGACAGCTGCATTTGGGTAAATACATCAAATATACAGAAATATATAAAACTTAATCATGTCATTTATAGTGTGGCTGTTAAGCTGCAAATTGCATCGGAAAATGTTTTAAAAAAAAAGGAAGTCACCTTAGCAATCTGCTCAAACAGCTCTTTTATATTAAACTGAAAATGAATTCTGCATAACTGTGAAATGGATTGGATCCGGTTCCTACCCGGCACTGGAATATTACTTAATTCTTACCATGGTTCACATGGCACCAGGGAAACATCCCAGCTGGCTCTGTGGGGGTCTGGTGGAGGGAGGGGAATAAGGTCTAGGAGGCAGGGGTCACATAGTCAGGAGGCTTGGGCATGAGCTTGGCTCGGAGTGGGTTCCTGGTTTAGTAGGGTTGGACAATATTCCAGTGATTCCTTCTCTAGTCCAGAACACACAGTCACATGTTCGTCTTGCCAGAATTTCTAGGCTCACCTGTAAGGGTACAGACTAGATCCCTGCTGCCCCCTTTGAATGGTTGGTTCGGTTGGGAGCAGTAGTGGCATCTCAGAGCGAAGTCATGGGTAACCATGGACTTACTGTGATCTAAGTCCCTGAAGGGCAGTAGTAGCATCCATACTCGGCTCTCCATGGTTGCCAGGGCCTCAGCTCAAGGGCAGGAGCTGCGAGTGTCTCTGTTAGGGACACCCAGGCACTGACAAGACACCTCAGAATAGGGGCACCACATGTCAGCCATGTTTGTCACCGAGGGGAGTCACTGTGAACAAAACATTTTCACACTGTGTGTGAAAACTGTGACACCAACAGCTCAGGATGCACTTAGGTTTGATCAACAGACAACCCAGAATTTTACATCCATGAAGGTTTAATTTTATATAAACAATTTCAGAGTTACCTACTGCATGGCTGGTGTGAATAACCCCCTGGCTTCTTGCGCCTGTGATAGCACCACATGTGTTTTACGTGTTTTCAGGGACTTAAGTCCTTTGGATCCCAGGGCAAGACTAGCGAGATGAACACTTTTTCTTTCTTCCCTTTCTTGTTCCACTTAACTGCTGAGAGAATAAGACCCAGAGAAATGAGAGAGGCTATCTCAAGGGTTTAGACAGTGATTAGTCCTGAGGCCTGTCCTTGAGAATTATGCCTACATACATCATACATGTTTGAATACTACTACCAGGCAAGTATGCAGAGGGGTAGTGTGTACCTTCTGAAAGTCTCTGCCGCACAGAGGCTGGGCAACCGGACAGTGTGGTCATGCTCACTGAAGTCTTGTGTAACTGCTATCTCTTCAGGATCATGCCCAACCCATTCATCTGAGACAGCAGTGGGATGACCCCTGTACTCTACCAAATGCTTCTCTTTCCCCGAATACCCGTTCTCTGAGGACGCTTAACCCCAGAAAACAAGCTCACAGGTAACAGTGACAACTGACCAGCCATGAGGGAAATTATGGTTTCCTTTGTTTGCCACCACATCAGGGAACTAGAGGGCTTTCTGTGGTTCCCACCTGCTAGGAATATACCATCACCAATGGGACAGAGAAATACCATGAACGTCTGAGGGCGGACTGTAGAAAACATCAAAAAAAAAAAAAAAAAATCCCCCCACCAGAGCCACAAACACAAACAGCTCCCATCATGCAGAAATTGCCTTGGCGCGCGGGTCACTGGTGATTTCATTTGTAAGTAATGTTTTGATTGTCACAGATTATACGTTGCTCTCCTCCCCTGACATTTGTTGTACAGCGGGATTGATTTTCGTGCTCTAGTATGAAAAGGTCACTTTGATCAATGCAGTGTAATTGGCACTAAATTAGGATCATATCAGGTTATTTTGCTATTTAATGATGAAATATTAAAGAAAAGCATGGGTGGATGGCAGGCCCTCATGCACACTTGAAAACCTGCTGTAAATGACTTTTATTTTCTAAGAAAAAAAAAAAAAAAAAAAACAGAGAGACAAACAACCAAAGTGCTGAAAATGACTGTGATACATCGGGATAGTGGCCTGGAATTATATATTTTCATTCGCGATAGACTGAAAAGCCCAGACACAAAACACCAAACCCAGCAGTCAGTCCTGCTCGGCTGCTCGGAGAGCCTTATAAGGAGGGCTATTGATGGCTGTGCTCATTATGTGCTAGTTAGAAGTGTTAAGCCTTTTCATTCTGCATATAGTAATTACGCTTAAAAACATTTGTGTGTGCTGCATCCGCTTATTAGACAAACCCCAGCCTTTGAAAACCTGCAAGTTGGTTATGGCCCCCTGTTTGAACACTCTCCTGTGTCCGGAGGGTGTTTTGGGCTCTGCCTGGCTTTCCGGGTCTGCACCTAAAGTAATTATAAGTACCGTAAGGAGGGTTAAATACCGAGTGTTATTTTCTCCATTGCAAATAGTCGAGTTCCTCCATTATTTTAAAATGTTGTGGAGCAAGAGAAAGCCCCGCAGAAGACTAGACTTTCAAATGGGGCGGTCTCTGAAGGGTGTGAAGGTGCTTTGCGATTGTTCAGTGTCATCTGCTGCCTGAGATAAACATGGAGGCTAAGCTTTCTAACATCTAGAAATATGGAAATATATAGATTCCATCTAGAAATATGGAAATATATAGAATATTTGACACACAAATATTGGTACAGTAATCCAGGCTGGAGCTTATCAGAACAGGGAGGAGGTGGCCATATCCCCAGGAACGGTGGCAAGATGAGACAGCATTTAGTACTCAGGGGCTCCCAGTCACCTTGAAGGAACCCCAGGTGCTGTAGGCACACAAGGACCTTCTAGTTATTTTGAACATCTGTTCAGAACCCTGAGGGTAAGAAACCATCATAGAGGGTTTCCCATGATGCATGACAGTCAGGGTGTGCTAGCCACTTCTCTCCAGAAATGAACCAATGGCCATCATTTGGGGACAGAAAATCTTTGGTGTATTAGTGTTTGTTCTGAGCTGCATGCTGCCCCACGAGGTATGTCCAAGTATGATGATCCACTTGGAAAGAAGGTTTGCAGATATAAAATTAAGACAGGGCTCTAGACAAAAATCCCCTGAGTGTGAATTAATTCTGCCCCAGAGTAGGAGGGTTCCATGTGTTCGACTTGCCTGCAGTGGTGTTTGTTTTCTGCAGTACTGGGACCCAGTGAGAGATTCTTCCAGGATCTTTCGCTCCAAGCAGGCAAACCTCAGTGTAAGAGACGGCATCTGTGTACCATGTTGTGGATGCCTCTTCCTACAGCTGGCACCCCCACCTGATGCCCCCGTTGCCAAGCTCGGAGGCAGAGCTTCTGAGAACAGAAAGCTGGGCCTGAGGGGAGGGTGCTTTGCTTCTCAGTTAGTGTGGCCAAGGTCTACTTGGAATATGCAGGTCGGCACTCCAAAGCCCTCTCTAGTCCAGTGTGCTTTCTATAGCTTCGGAAGCTATGCACTCACTGCCTTTCAGACTAAGGCGTTTGATATTGTCTGGTGGGTGTAGACAGTTCAGCCCAGGCTCTGTATGGGTCATTGAAGGGAGACAACAGGGGCTGGGGAGATGGCTCAGTAGAGTGCATTTTGTACAACTATGAGGACCACAGTCCAAATTCACAACACCTGCATAAAGAACTGAACTCACCTTATCTGCAGTCCCAGGACATGGGAAGAGCGTGGAAGACAGAAGGATCCCAGGGCCTTACTGGCCACATGGTCTAGCCAATTTGTGAGTTTATAGTTCAGTGAAATGACCTGCCTCTAAAACATTAAGGTAGAAAGTAATTGAAGATACTCAAAGCTGACCTCTGATCTCTATTTGTGCACACGTGCACATGAGCGCGTGCGCGCGCACACACACACACACACATCATGAGAGAGAGAGAGAGAGAGAGAGAGAGAGAGAGAGAGAGGGAAGGAGGGAGGGAGGGAAGAAGAGAGAGAATGAGAGAAGGAGGGAGGGAGGGAGGGAGGGAGGGAGGGAGGGAGGGAGGGAGGAAAGGAGGAAGGGAAGAAGGGAGGAAGGAAGGAAGGAAGGAAGGAAGGAAGGAAGGAAGGAAGGAAGGAAGGAAGAAAGGAAGACCTGCCAAATGAGGTAGTGAGAATGATGCTCTCATTATAGAAGGCCTTGGAGTCTACCCTGTCACTCCGCAGCCTCACCAGGCCCCATCCAGCACCTTGCCCGATGTACTTTCCCAACCCTCACTGTATTTACCAGTTCTTATGTGCAAGATGTGGTGTATAGGCCTTTTTATATGGTTGGCATTCTGTACCCGACTTATTTGCCCAGTGTAGCATGTCCTAAATAAGCTAGAGACTCCAGGACTACAGATCTTCCGAGCTCAGCTCTATGGCTGTCCTCCAAGTAGGGTTGTTAGGTGAACAGATTGGGACTCGGATACCTTACCTGGTGCTTGGACTAGGCCCAAGCCATGGTATGAGTTCTGTAACTTCTTCCAGGTGTGAGAGGGAAACCGGAAGTGAGGTAGAAAGGAAGTCAAACCCAAACCCACAAATGCTCGACATTATCAAAACCAGCAGAGCTCCTGAGCAATGCGAGGAACTGACAGGGGCTAGTCACGTGTCACTGTGTGTTCTTGTATGTGTATCCACTTGTGTGTGTGTCAGCATGTCTGAGAAGGTGCATGTATGTGAAGTCCACAGGTCAATGTTGTTGTCTTCCTCAGTCAGGCTTCCGGCTTATTTTACTTTAAGACAGAGCCTTTCCCTGAACCTGGGACTTATCGATTTGGCCCGACTGGCTGGCCAGCAAGGCCCTGGGATCCTGCTGTCTTTGCTTCCACAGTGTTGGAACTACAGGCTCATCCTGCAATATTGTCTGGCTTCTTTTGTGGATTCTGAGGATGGAGCTGAGGTGTAGGAACTCAGGTTCCCTGCAGTGTAGACAGCTCCTCTTCCTGAGCCTCCCATGGTGACAGCGACTTCACTGTCTACTGACTTCACCACCTCCCAAGGATCTCTTCCTACCATTGTTTTGGTGTTACATTTTAACAGATGAGTTTTGAGGGGGGATCTTCAGATCACAGCAGCTCCGAAGCCCTTCTTTAAAGTAAACACCACCAAAAAAAAAAAAAAAAAAAAAAAAAAAAAAGCCAGGATGCATGTGGCCCACCAGATGAAGCTTTCACACCACTGTTAAGTAGTTAAGAGCCATACTGGCTCAACCCCTGCCTCCAAAGGCTTCCAGGGTATAGAGACCTTAGAGCTACCTACAAGAGTCAAGACCAGGTGGATCCAGGCCCTGTACTTATCACCAGCAGTCCTTGTACTCTGAAGCACAATGCTTTATCAAGATCCACAATGTCAAAGAATAGTGGACCCAATAGCATGGCCTGAATCACTGTAGGGGAGAGTCTAACCACCTATGAATTAGCTAGCCGGCATGAGAGCCCCTGTGTGGCAGAAGAGTCCTGATCCCTGGGGGAAGATGTGGTGTACCTTTGGCAGTGGCACAGACATGCTGACCACCTGTGGGTCCATTTGATCTCTATTCCTGGAGGCTGGCCTCCAGTCAGGTCAGCATAGCATGTGACAGGAACCCCTCCCTCCTGCTCTGGACTGGAGTGAGCTAAGATATCCTGGTTCCTGCTAATCCCCTCAGACCCAGATGGATGAATCCTTACCCCACATTTCCCACTCTTGTCCCACAGGCTTAGAAGACCTCCCCAGAGGGAGGGAATGCAGATGCAAGTGCAGGAGCCATGAGTTATAGCTGTTCAGCCATAGCGCCCTTGCTGAAACCTTGCTTCCTTTGCAAATGTGAACAAGCAGGCCTTGCATCCATGCACGGCAGTCTTCATGAGTCAACCACTCCTATGTCATCTGGATCAACATGTTTTCTTCCTTTTCTCTGATCACTGCTAGTGATTAGCTTGATTAGTAGGATTGTGGTCTGTCCCAGGTGCTGAGAGCATCCTCGGGGACCTGAAGAATGACTTTGCCACAGCTGGAAACCGCTCGAGCAACGCCAGCTACACACAGGCATGGACTCCAGTCTTGTACTGATGGATGGAGGTCACAGAGCCACCATTCTACTCTGTATCCCTATGCCAACTTTGTCAGCCTACGTGTCTAAATCCACTGATGACCACCAAGAGCTCTGGCCGTCACGACTGTGGTGAGG
Source organism: Arvicanthis niloticus (assembly GCF_011762505.2). Classification (NCBI taxonomy): domain Eukaryota; kingdom Metazoa; phylum Chordata; class Mammalia; order Rodentia; family Muridae; genus Arvicanthis; species Arvicanthis niloticus. Next base: position 8,240,995 of record NC_047671.1, read on the forward strand.
AAACTAAGGAATTATGAAAGTAGAGGTCAGGCCGCCTTCCAAGCAGGTTATGTTTTTAATGCACCATGGGAAGTCCCTTTCATAAACATTTTAAAAAAATACAGAAACATCCAAACAGAGTCTAATTTTCCAGGCCTGTAATCCCAGCTAATTAGGATAGCGAGCTAGGAGCTTCTCAAGGTCAAGGCCTGCCTGCCACACAGAAGGTTTATGGCTAGCTTGGGCAATATGGGAAGAGCTTTCTTTTTAAAATACTTAATAAAAAAGGAAGTCTGGGGTTCCAGTTTAGTAGAAGAGTGTTTACCTAGCATACACAAAGCTTTGTATTTAACCCCTGATATTTCAGATAAATAAGTGAGAGCTTACGTTCTACGAGCTCAACCAAACCAGTTCCTATTCGTGGATTTGAAGCAGGGCTCTTGGGCTCCAGTCACCATTTTTGTTCTCAGTGCTCAGTGGGATTCTAGTTTATTGGTCATCCTTCCTCTTCAATTTCCTTCATGATTTTCTCTTTCTCACATATATCCAGGTGTCTGGTGTCCACAAAACCAGTGGACACTGGTCTGGGAAACTCTGCTTCATCTCAACTCATTCTCCTGGATCTAGTGTTACCTGTGGCAGACTGCAGTACAGTGGTCTCAAGTTCTAGGATCAAATACTCTTTGTTGTAGAAAATATATTTCCCCCACCTGTAGGTCTATCTTGGTCATGTGCCTCTGCACACTTGTGTTTTGAGATGATGTCTTGATATGTATTCCAAGTTCACTTTGCATTCCTAATCCTCCTGCCTCAGCCTCCCCAGTGCTGAGATTACAGGTCTGTGTCTCAACACCTTTTGTGAGTTTTCTAGGCACCTTTGAAATTAAAGCAGAGAGTGAAAAATAAATTACATAAGTGACTTCATAGCTTCAGACATGGCACGCATGTTCTATGCTTCGATTATATTCATGCTCTGGTTGCACACTTGACCTGAGCCTACCTGCTTAAGAGGTCAACCAAGAGTGTGTGGTAGAAGTGATGAGAGATAAAAGGGCTGTTTCCCAAATTCTGCTTACCTAGTTTATAGTCTATGTCATTTTGAGGCCATTTTCATTTTACGTGTATAAGTGTTTTTCCTGCACATATATCTACGCATCATGTGTCTGCCTGGTATACAAATATGCCAGAAGACGGCATCAGACCCCTTTGAACTAGAGTTACAGGCAGATTTAGACCTTATGTGGGTGCTGAGAATTGAACCCAGGTCCTTTGGGGAAGCAACAAGCAAGATATCCCCAGCTTAGATTTTACTTTTACATACACATATGAACACGAAGAATTTTGTTAATGTTGCATACTTTTAGTTTTTAGGTCATATTATAATTACATTGTTTCCCTTCTTTGTCTTCTCCCTCTAAACCATCGCTATTCAACCTGTGCATTGTGACTTTTGGGGGGCTGTATATCACATATCCCGCATATCAGATATTTACATAATGATTCCTAGTGGTAGCAAAATTACAGCTATAAAGCAGCAATGAAATGAATTTTTGGTTAGTTGGGGGTCACCACAACATAGGAACAATATTAAAAGGTCACAGCAGTAGGAAGGCTGGGAAAGGTTCCTGTAAACCCTCCCATACACTGCTTCTTGCAGATTCACAGCCTATTTTTGTGTTAATTGTTGTTATATGTGTATGTGTGTATATGTGTATGTGTACATATGTATGTGTATATGTGTGTGCGTGTGCATATGTGTATATGTGTGTATAAGTGTATGTGTATATATGTATGTGTATATGTATGTATGTGCATATATATTTCTAAATATAACCTGCTAAAATCTATATAATGTAAATGAATGGCTGACCATTTAGTATTTTTTTTTAAATTATACAGTGTCATTCTCCAGACTATAGAATTACAAACACCAGAGTCAATGGTGAGAATTTCATATGGAAAATAAAATACTTGTGAAAGATGCACTCTTTAAATTGGATGAATTCATTTCTGCCAGAGTGTAATTGTAGCAAAGACTTACTCACGGGGCCGTAGATTTGACTCAGAGGGAAAGCGAATGCAAGGCAGACATGGGGACCTGGGTCGGATCCCTGAGGTCCACACAACAAAGTCCATGGCAACATCTACCTATAACTCCTACACTGAGGAGGCAAAAACAGGAGGGTAACTACTGGAAAGTTAGTCTAGCTGAATTGGCAAGTTCCAGATCCAAGTAGAGACCCTGTCTCAGCATAGATAAGTAAAGTAAGTGAGGAAGAGAGAAAGTGTAGCGCTCGCCTCTGGCCTCCCAGTGCCTCCCAGTGCCTCCCAGTGCCTCCCAGTGCCTCCCAGTGCCTCCCAGTGCGCCTTGGCCCACAGAGCCACACACAGGGACCCTATTCCGCAGATTCCTTAGCATGCAGGTTTATCATTCCATACCATGGTTACACTTACCCAGTAGAATGAATCTGGCTAAATCACTTAAAAGACATTTTAATTATAAACTAAAATACAAATAGACTCACTGATTATGCCCAGAATCGGCTTATCTATATGCAAATGACACTGGACTTTGCCCCATTTGGAAAGATTCTCCACAATTACCGGAAACCTCTTCAGAATGAAGGTGTGAATGATTCTCCCATTGTTATTTCTGACTTACAAGAGGATGACATGGTCTAAGTATGGAATCTCCCCTCTTATCCTATAAGCTTCAATATGACATAAGCTTCATTTCGACAGAAGAAAAACATGCATGGACAATAATTAAAGTGCGCCATACAAACTGTTTTACAATCAAATTGTTTAAGATAGCAAAGGAAGTAAAATGAGCATATTCCAGCTCCCCCGTCCCCCTCCTAACTACCGTTCTCACGTCGGTTTATTAAATAAGTGTAATGTTTGTATCCTGTACCACATGCTATTCTTTTAATTATTAGAAGTGATTTTCTATTTGCTCATTAAGATGCACAAATTTGGAAAACAGTTCTGCAAGGATTATTAAGAAACCCACAGAGCCTGACCTTGTTCCTGCTGTGATGTCTCCCCACAGGGGAAGCCTTCCAGCCTCTGCCACAGTTACTTTATTATTTCTGTCTGTGCCTCCATGGGCATTGTGACGCTGTTCATCTTGACTCTTGTGTCTAGGCATTGCCAGCCATTGTCCTCCCAAAACACCCTCACAGTTCCGTGTTCATTCAGCCCTCCCAGTCATCAAGGGACCACTCTCTCCATTCCTTTGTGGATAGCTATGGTTGCATCTGAAATGAGTGAATTTCCAGGGTGTGAACTGTTACCATAAGTTAGTGTGAAATGGGGATTTGCTGGGAATCGTGAGACATTACTCTGAGCCACATAATGTTATATTTCCTTTTGTGCAAAGCCCTTTTACTCCCAAGGTTACCCAAGAAAAGGAACATGCCAGAAAGAAATTCAGGTTTCTTTTAAATTAACATTCATCTTAACTTTGGGGGCATGATAGTTCTGAATTTGTACTACTGTACAAAAGGAGGTAACCAGGATGTAGTGTGACCCACCAGCCCAGAGTAATTCTTCTCTATCTCTCTGCTCATATTCAATATGTTCTTGGTTCCCAGAATTCAGACTTTTCTAGAATATTATAAACATATTTTCTTGCAGTAAAGTGACTCCAGCTTCATTCATTCATTCATAATTCTGAAAAAGGTTTCTGCTCCTATCTTCACTTTAAAATGTGTGTGCCCACATGCATGTACCCATGCATGTGTGCACATGCATGCATGCATAGATGTATGGATGTGTGTGTGTGTGTGTGTGTGTGTGTGTGTGTGTGTGTAATGGCTATCAAATCTTTCTAGAAGCTATAAGTTGCCACCTATAAAAATTAGTGTTATGTATGGGATACCTCACACTCAAGTTGTTGGTCAGAGGGGTCCTAGAGATCACAGACTATTATAAGCTATTGCCATTGATCTTGGTTGTTGTCAGAACTTGAAAAGAAGTTCTTGCTGAAGATAACTCATACTTTAGTCACGGGATGTAGAGGAATCAAGTTGGTATTCACCAGAAAGCTTCCCCACGCTGGCTCGCTTTTGTAGCATGGGAGGGTGCTGCCCAGGGTGAGAGGCATCAGCAGCGGTGGTCTATCTAGATGTGAATGCTGTGAATGCCAATAATGACTGACCTGGCCATCTGTGTCCATGGCACAATAATGGCACAGATGATATGGAGGTAGCCAACTACTTTCTGGTTGGGTTTAAGTCTCCATCCACAGAACCAAACACATACCTGGTTATACATCTTGCTAAGAACTTATGGTTGAGGGGATCGTAGTCTCGTAGTTTCCAGGGGTGAGACTACTACTATAATTTTGTGAAGCTGAAACAGTATCAAGGCTGCTTCCAGTTCATATCTCTCTATACCATAAATTAGAGCTGCTCCCAGATCCCATCAGAGAAATCTCTTTCTGCTATGGTAATCAGAATGGTAATCGGTTACGGCAATGCAGAAACTCACAACTGGTCAAAGTGCAGAGAATACGTCTCTTCAGAGTGCTCGGCCACAAATGGGACCTCTATACCACAAGCAAAGGCTCTAGGTCTTGGAGGACTGTGGCAAATGCTATTTTCTGGGTAGGACAGGCCTCACTCACTTGTGTGAGATTGTTTGCTTTGCTTGTTCTATAGTCACCCGATAGCTCCTCTCCAACGATACTGTCACTATATCACAGCCTATGCAATTCTGCCTCAGGTCCTCAATTCTCGGGGCACCAATAAATATCATCAAATACCGTGACCCCTACAGCAGCTCTGGAATCTGCTCAGGTGTTAATGGCTGCAGCAGGTCCAGTTTGCTACATCCATGTCTACTGGGAGCCAAGTGATACCTGGTCGTGATAGAAATTTGAAGGAGAACTTAGGTCCAAGTATGTAAAGGCACATCAGTGAAGAGAGCCAGTGACATTAGAAGTTAACGTTTCATTTAGTGAGTGAAGCTGCAAAGAGAGGTGGGCTGGGGTGGGTAGAGACCTGCTGGAGTTGGGGGCGTGGGGGGTGAAAATCAGGACGTGGAATGGGATCTTCATCATGAAGTAAGTAGTGAGGACAAGAATGATGGAATTGTCCCTGAACTGGCACAGGCCAGAACTGTTCCTGATGGATGCTCAGAGCATCCAATCTGGATGGAAACAGAGGAGAAGAGGTGGAAGGTGGGTAACTTGGTGCATTTGCTATTTTACCCATTGCTGGAATATTTGAATAAAGTAACCTAAGAGAAAAAGAACTGCTCCACCTTGAGGTTTGAGAGGATACAGCCCAGCATGGTGAGGAAAACCTGGCAGTGGGAACAAGGCTGGGCCTCTCTACTTCCTCACATCTCCATGGAAGAGAAAACAGGCTGGAGGTAAGCTGAACTCTCTCCTCCTAGTCCTCCTCCCCTCTTCCTCCTCCCACATCCTCCTTCCTCTCCTTCCTCACCTTCCTCCTCTTTCTCCTCTGCCCTCTTCCCCCTCCTCCCCTTCCTCTTCTCCCCCTCATCCTCCTTCTCTCCTCCTCTCCCTCCTTTTTCTCCACCCCTTCCTCCTTCTTCACTTCCTCTTTCTCTGCTTCCTTCTCCCCTTCTTCCTTTTCTCCCATTTGTTTTGTTGGGTTTTGTTTTGTTTTGTTGACATAGGGTCTCTATATGTAGCCCTGACTGGCCTGGAACTTGCTCTGTAGACCAGGCTAGCCCTATGGAGATCTAATTGTTTCTGACACTCAGGATCTGAGACCAAATGCGTGCGGCACCTTGTCTGGCTATGTATCTCCTCGATGAATTGAAAATTGTCACTGTTCAGTAAAGTTTAACTTTTCCTGTGACTGTCCTGAAGTCTAATTTTAAATTATCACATCTTTTCTACTCTTGTGCTCACACTGTTGAGAGCAGCTATTGTTTTGGGTAGGTTCAGCTTAGCGATGGTGCTGTGCAGCCTAGCCCTGTGTCAGGCACACTCCCAGACTGCAGTGGCTCGGGGAGAACTCTTGCTTTATCTTTCACATGGTTGCATAAAAAGAATCTGTGTCCTCCTGATTCTTTGCCTGAGAATTTTGAAAGTTTTTCTTTCCCCATACAATGCTTCTGTTGTGTTTTTCTTTTTATAAGATCCCACTGAGTGTCTTCCACAGAGTGAAATGTCGGTGCTTATTCAGAGTCTGGAGTTGAGAATGCAGCTCGGTGGCAGATGCCTAGCCCTGCAGTGGAGCTCCTGATCAGCAAGGGACTACCCCATGGAGGACGTCAGTCTTGGCACAGTGCTGCTTCTTTAAAATCAGCAGATGAAGACCTGAGAAAAGGACCTTGACTTTTCTCTTAGCTCATCTTCACAAAATACATGGTGGTAAGCCTTGTTTAATACAAATTCTCCTGAGAGTAACATGATACAGCCCTCCAACATGTTCACCCTCAATCTTCCAAGCATGTATTTCTGCTTCCCACACAAATTAGGAAGGAGTAAGGCGACAGAGCACAGCCCACAAACCCTTTTGTTTTATAACAACCTTTTATTGTGTTGCTGGAGCTTCGTTTACCTTCCTTGGTCTAACCACACACTGTAGACACATTATCTCTTAAAACCTCACTGCAGACTTATGGGGGAATTATCATAATGAAGACTCTATCACAACAGGAAGTGGATCCCAGGTGATAAAGGCTCTCTTCTGACAGCAGGCAGGGTGTGCAAACCGAGCCAGCTGAGATGGAACCCTGTCTAACCACAGGTATCCTTTCAAACACACTGGGGAAGTGGGAGATTCTTCTTTTAATTTTTTGAATTTCTGTTTCGCTTATTTTAGAAAACAATGCCTGTCGTTTAAATAACAAAAACATATGATGCATATTTACACAAACCGCTGTACCATACAATAACTAAGATTGGGGGAGGGGGGAAGGAAGTCAAAATGTCAATGTATAAAAGTAATGATCCATGCTAAAATTACTGGATGAACCCATCTCATGAGATACTTATTTCTGAGTGGCTGAGAGTACCCAGTCAGCTCTCCATCACTGTGGCAAAAAGGTTGGCATAGATAACCAGAAAAGAGATGGACAGTTTCAGGCCTCCTGGTCCATGGCAAGCCTGTGCTTGGTGGGAACTTATCCCTTTGTGCTTGCAGTGAGGCTTTGCCTTGTAAGGGAAATACAAGGATCTGCCCTTGTGGTGAAGCTCCACATCCTATCTGAAACAAGCCACAGAACAAAGCATGAACATCAGGAGCTGGGTAGCAAGAACAGAGAAGAGAGGGCTGCATCCCCACAGTAATTCCAGGTGTCCTCCTCCATGAAAAACAACTCTGGCATCAGAAAAGAGTAATTTAAACGGCAAAATATAAAAAGGCCTTGGTGGAAGCAAACAGCTGTTAACCAGTTCACTGCTGAGTCCACAGAGAGCGAAGTGGCAGGATGTCTGCCCACCAACAGAACAATATAAAAAGCTATTAAACATCACCGGGCATCGGAGAACCACAAGTAAAACTGACTTCGAAATTGTTTGTCCCTCATTAACCCGAAAGGAAAAGACAAAGCTAACAAGGTCTTCCTGTCAGTCAGGTCAGGAACCATCGTGGGTACTTTGCCCAAGCGTCAGGATGATCAAAACTGTAAACAAGTTTGCGTTTGGCCATCAAGTTTGGCTCTGCCGTATTTAATGGGAAGAATTAGATAAGTCAAAAAAGATAGAAGCACAATGGTGTTCATTACAACATTATTTATATTAGAGGAAATTGGAATCGACCCGAATGTTCATCAAAGGAAATCTGTTAAATAAATTAGAAAGCATCCATACCGCTCAGCTATTAAAAAGACTGATGTCAATCTACAATTGCTGACTTGGAAAAATGTCGAGGAGTGAACGAGGCGGCTGCCTGTGGTCAGCAGAGCACAGCCATGTGCTCACACGTGTGTGGGAGGAAAGCAGGGACAGCAGGCCTTCACACAACGGACTGGTTTTGGACAATAAAGAAAGTGTAGGCTTGAGGTTTATTCGTTGGTCCCTTTGGCAGCCACAAGTTTTCTCATCCCCCATATTTTCTTCTAACCTAGACAGTTTTGAGATAAGAACTTTATTATGGTGTTTTATTGTGATAATGTTTCTTGTCTGGTCTTATTTCTTCAAACAAAAATATTGTGTGTGCGTGCAGTGGGGTGGGGTGGGGTGGGGTGGGGTGGGGTGGGGTGGGGTGGGGTGGGGATGGCTTGGAAGGGCAAGTGCTTGCCTGGCAAACATGGGGGTGTGAGCTCACATCTCCAGTACACACATAAAGAGCACAGCAGTGTGTCTGTACCTCCAGTGCTAGAGGAAGAAGGCAGAGACAGAAAGATTCCTAGAACTAATTCACCAGCCAGTCTTGCAGAACCACTGTGCTCCAAGTTCAAAGACATACCTTGTCTCAAAAATAATGAGGCGAGAGTAACTGAAAAAGACACCTGATGTTGGCTTCCAGTCTCCACATGTGCACATATACACACACACAAACACACACAACAGCACATGCATTACGTATACACACACACATGCATGAATGCATGCACAAGTACATGCACACACACATGCGTGCGCACACACATGCACGCGCACACACACACACACTTTTGTTGTTATAATATAGAAGCAATATTATGCTATTCGACTTCCCCAGCAGTTGGAATGGTAATTAAAAAATGGATTCCAATGTTAAGCAAACACCATCCTGACATGTTTATTACAACTTTACTTAACCTGATTACCTCATTAGGACTGCAGTCTGCCTTCTCAGAAAACTTACTTTTATTCTAGTGCAATATTAGATAAGGTGATGTAGTTGGAGAAGTGGGTACAATGCCTGGTTCAAGTAATTTGTGTTGCCAAAATGCTGACAGGAGCTGTCAACTACCTGTGGGCTCTATGCAGGAGTGTGTGTGCGTGCGCGTGTGCGTGTCTTTTGGTTTGCATCAGCAATGTGGTTCCTCTTGTCTACACTGTGGGCTGTTCCCTCTGGTCTACACTGATCATGTTTCCTTGAGTTTCTACTGTGGTGTCCAGCTCCTGTGGTCTGCACCATGAATACAGCTCCTCTAGTCTACACTGTGTGTACAGCTTTGGTCTGTATCTTCAGAGTTCCTGTGGTCAACAATGAACATGTGTAGAATCAGCCGGAATGCATATCTACTGAGTTGCTTGTGCAAACACAGAAGCACTCTGGTCTTCTCATGCAGCAAATCTTATTTCCGATACAAATTTGAAAATCTGTGAAGCATGATAATATTAACTCTAGCATCTATGACCTCCCATAAAACAGAGGAGGAGGAGCGGGGCACTGACAGGTTCTAATGATGCCTTCGGACTCTACTCAGGGCTCCTGTAACGACCAGGGAAGATTTATACTCACTCTCTAGATATAATTAGACACCCACAAACCCGTCTGACCCTGCTGTGGTGAAGAGCCCTTCTGCTTTTTGTTTCAGAGGATGAATCGATACTCTCACGTCCCGCCGCTGTGGAGTGAAATTGAGGAAATGAAAATCGGATAATTTTGCTCCCGGAGCAGTCTAGACAGCGCCGAGCGTGCTCATCTTTGACAGGAAGATCTATTTCCAGTTTCTCAAAAGGCTGGTGTCAATTTTCAAACTTCTCCTGTCATCGATTTTCAGTTTTGTTAAAAAGGATGCTTTATTAGGAATATTAGTCCCAGTGACCATGTAAGCTCACATCTGGTTTGCAAGTCAGCGAACATGTATTTTGATTTGGGGTCTGGGTGGGTTTAAATTGCAATCTCTTTGTGCAATTACTGTCTGACCTGTGGCCACATCTGGGCAGTCACTTGCACTTTTACCCACTAACAGGGATCCAGAACCACGTGTGTCAATGGCCACAATGAGCTAAGGACGAGCCTGATCAATTATCTGACTCTCCCAAATGTTTTAAATTCTCTTTGCTGGCGTTTTATAAATCCATATTCTGCCTGACTGCACGGGGTTGACATTGAGGCTTGCAAGCTCTTAGATCTTATTTTATTTATTTCACGTTATCTTATTTTCTACCACTGGTCATTAAACGGTGGGACTGTCATGCATACTAGATAAACATCTTCTCTTCAGCATCACTCCTGGGAAGCATCTAGACTTTAATAAAGCAACGAGACAAGTTTTAATTTTTTTGTACCAAGGAGCAAACCATGGCTTATATGTGCCAAAACGCATTCTATATAACTTGATGTGAATCCTTCGTCTCTGTTTTAAGGGAACAGCCTATTTCATCATTGATCTAGTCACAATCCGACATCACTTTGTTTACTCTGTGTGCCTCATTCTCTGTGTGTCCCGTTGAAGTTACCACATGACCTACCCTAGGATTTCTTTGCCCATGAGCCTTGAGGGCTATATTTGTTTTCTCCCTCAATATTCATTGAAATAGTCACAGTCACATTACTGGTTTTTGTCTCCTTCCCAATTTTTATGCCACTGTTGCTGCTGCTGCTGCTGCTGCTGCTTCTCCTCTTACTCCTCTTCCTCTTACTCCTCCTCCCCCTCTTCCTCCTCCTCTTTCTCCTCCTCTTCCTCCTTCTCCTCTTCCTCTTCCTCCTCCTTCTCCTCTTCCTCTTCCTCCTCCTCTTCTTCTGTTTTTAATTTTTCAAATTGGAATATAGCGCTTGTGAATCTTTATCCAGTGCCTGTGTATTGATCAGAGTTCTGGTCTCAAGTGCCGATCACATTTTTGTCCAAGAAGTTTGCAGTGTCTCCCATGTCAGGTAGATTGTGGATCTTGGTTCCTGTCTGCCCTCTTGGTCTCCCAGGGTGTCACCTGCAGAGCTCAGTGTCACCCCCTGCTTACAGAACTGCCTTGTCGACCATCACAGCTTGTGGAATTCAGCTAGAAAGACTGTCTCTGTGAACTGTTAGTGAGTGGAGTTTGTACCTGTTGCAGCAAATATAACACCTGCGCATCACAGGACTTCTAGGTACTCTCTCTCCGGCACAGCACTTGGAAGGAGATGTCCATCTGGTGTACTTTCATGTTGGCCTCTATTGGGTGAGGAGGACGTCAAAATCCTCAAGTGTAGAACAAGCTGTTTATGTCTGCATTTTTCTTGTTCCTTTTAAATAAGCAGCTAAATCTATAAATGAAGTTTACACAACAGGTTGTGGGGAAGTATGTCGAGAAGAAAGGCTGACACCAATCTTCTTTCCAGGAGGATACAACTTTGATTTTTTTTTTCAGAAATTCACATAAAATATTCACAGGCAGTAGGAACATCTGTGCCGTAGCACACAGTTCCTCCTGGAAATGGAAACTATGGCATGTGAGTTTAAGAAACCTTAAGACACACAGAAACACACTGCAGAGAGATCCAGGAGTCCTGCAAACTATACCATCTTCTCTTCCTTCATCACAGGACTGGAAAACAAAAACAAACAAGCAAACAACAAAAACCCAGATGCTGAAAGAAGATGAATGTTTCTTTACATGAGTCCTGCGCACTGGACTTAGGTTGTGCGTATTAGGTTATGTGCGTGAATCCCAGACGTGTACTGTATGGCCAGATCATGTTGATCAGTTGTGAGCATAGATTGTGTACATGGCTGCTGTGCATGGACCTTAGGGCTCGTCTCTACTTGGATCGACGTGAAATCATAAGCATGGCACTGTGCCTTTATGACAGTGTTTTTACTGTCAAGCTGTTGTAAATTTGTGGCAATTAAAACTCTAAACCTTCCTCTTTCATCACCCCCATTTATTTGCCCTGTTGAGTGAAGACATGGCTCTGAAGTCCAGAGGTGAGCTGGTATCCCACTAATCCAGGCTTAGGTTTGGTCTCCTAATTTTCCATGCTGCTGCCTCAAAGATCCCCTCCCCCAAATCACAGAAGATATGTATGTGGCCCTGCGCTGGAAAGGCAGCCAGGCTCCCCTCAGAGGCAAGCTGGGCGGCCCAGGGCTTGTATCTGAGGCAGATTTTCTCTCTCACCTGTGAGCCATGAAGCTCCCACCGTGCACAATGATTTACTCCAGTGACATTTTCAATGTGTTTCCATTCCTCACTTTATAGAATAAGGACATTCTGCAATCTGCTTTTATTATGTCTCTTTAAACGACAAAAGTTCTGACAAGCTCCACGGTTAGGAACCTGGATTTGTGTGAGGGTAATACTGTTTCAGCAAATTGTTCCCTGGCAAAATTCAAAATGCTATTTTATTTTTGCTTTTGTCTTCCGCATGATATTTCGGAATCAAAATAGCTCTCTACCAGTGTTGAGAGAGAGTTGTCCTGAGACACTGGGCACGATATAAGGGAGAAGATGGAAAGAAGCTTGTTGTTTCTTAGGTTAAAATGGTTACACTCTCATTAACTTCAAGTGAAAGGTCTATTGTGGGGCTAGACATACCCTCCTGGATGAAGGTCTGAGGTCATAGCAAAAGGACAGAGAAATCACAGGGGTTTCCTTTGTGCGTGTGTGTGTGTGTGTGTGTGTGTGTGTGTGTGTGTGTGCATGCGTGCACCTCATCTCTGTAGTATACACAGTCTAGAGCTTGACGTTGCATATCCTCCCCTATTGTGGCACACATTATCTTTTGAGAAGAAGTCTCTCAGTGAACCCAGAGCTCAGTAGTTGATTAGATCAGCTGGCAAGCAAGCCCTCCCTTCCCCCAGGTTCCCCAGTGTCTCCTTCCTACAGCACTGGCCTTTTACATGGGTGCTATGTCATCTTGCTCATACATCAAGTTCTCTTACCCACTGTGGAAGTGTAAATACGAACGGCCCCCATAGGCTCATAGATTTGAATGCTTGGTCACCAGTGAGCGGCACTAGTAAGAGGTATGGCCTTATTGCTGAAAGTGTGACAGTGGGGGTAGACTTTGAGGGTTTCAAATGTTCAACCTAGGCCCAGTCTCTCTCTCTCTCTCTCTCTCTCTCTCTCTCTCTCTCTCTCTCTCTCTCTCTTCCTGCTGCCTGCCAATCCAGAGGTAGGACTCTCAGCTACCTGTTGAGCATCATGTCTGCCTGCATGTCACCATGCTTCCTGCCATGACAATAATGGATTAAACCTCTGAATGTAAGCCAGCCCCAAGAAATTGCTTTCTTGTATGAATTGCCATGGTTGTGGCAGTTTTCATAGCAATAGAACACTGACCAAGACATCCACTGAACCCTCTCTCCAGCCCAAGAATTATGGCTTGTCTACTCCTTACCATCCGTCCAATGTCCATGAGATGACAGGCTAGCACCATGCTGTGAGGTCCAGGGATTACACAGATGGAAATCTTGTCATCTCAAGGTTCTCTTAGCCAGGCAACAGAGCATGTGGCACTGTACAGGTTGAGAGTCCTCCACAGAGAAAAAGCAACGAGGAAGGTAAGTCTAGGACTTAGGCACTGAATGTTCATTTCAGGACACAAACTAGTCTACTACTGCAGGATAGCTGCACAACCCGAGTCTACTGAGATTTTTAAAAACTTGAATGTTGAGTAAAATAAGTACACAGTTTCTCAGGAAACTCCCCTCTCCTGAGAAAATATGAGATAAATGGTAGAAAATGAACTTGCCCTGGTTTTGTTCTGAGTCTCCTGTTTGCAACAGATGATACACTGGCATCTTATGATGTCACCAACTCTCAACTTTAGGAAGTGTGTACCACACAAGCCTTCTAGATTTTTCTGACAACATAAATGAGGGTCTCTAGGAATACAAACAGTATGCTATTGGTCTGGTTTAGTTCTGTTCTGACCACAAAACACTGAAATTTGATGATATTCCAGCCAATGCATCAATTAAAAAAATAATGAAGCAAGTTTCTTTGCAAATGTACTGACTTTTAAATAAAATATAATCCATTTACAACGTGCCCATAATGTTGAACTGTGACCTCCCTGGCCTCTTCTCCAGGACAGAATCCAACTCTGTGAGCATCGAACGGGCCTAGATGGTGAATGGAGGCTCCTGTGTTGTAAGGCAGTTCTGGGTCTGTTTGCTCCTTCCCAGCACAGTGATGACTTGGGATCCAGAACATTCCTTGAGTTGTTGTGACATGACAAGCTACATAGGCACAAACTATTGGTGAAACAGCCTGTGCTGCTGACATCCCTAATTACACAATTGCAAGACAGTCCAGAACAGCCCTTTTATGGACTATGGAGTAAATAATATGAATCTCTAAAAGTCCATAATTATGTAATTATGTGATAGTCTGTAATTAAGGACTATTGGGTGATATATAATTGAGGCGTTTTTAAAAATCTATCATAAATTACTTTTAAATTGTTACTGCAAAAAAAAAATTGTAGGGAACAAAACACCACAATGGGATGCTTCTGATTTCAAATTTTAGAGGTTTTCCCTGTGCATGAGTGCAAAACACTGGAAGGATGTTTCCCCATTTGCACGGTCTCTGTTGTCCAATGGTTCCTGGGCTTCCAACACTCCAGAACCATAGATGTGTTCCATGGGGTATGGAAAGGAAATCTGGCCACCAAGAGCATGCAGCAAGTTTTAAGGAGCAAGAGGGATTTGCTGTCCTCCCCAGGAGCTTCCTAAGATTACCCAGAAGCTTTTTCAACTGTCCTTTTGAATGTTGAAGAGCGGTGTTCTCCCTGGGGAATAGATGAGACTCTGCCACACTCTGTAAGAGTCACGAATCGAGGTCTGTGGAGAGCAGTTCCAGGCTGTGAGGATGTCTTCAGCATGTGTGCACATTGGTTCTGACTCTGAGGAGAGAGGAGACCCTAACAAGATGCATTCTGTGAGATGAAGTACTGAGGTCAGGCAAGGATGGGCTGAGGTGATATCAGCTGGTTTCTGGGGTTTCCCTGTCCACTCTCCCAGTCTCGGCCTGGATCCCTTCTCCCAGAGAGATCTTTCCCCCAGGGAGATCCTTCTCCCAGAGAGATCCTTCTCCTAGAGAGATCCTTCTCTCAGAGAGATCCTCCTCCCAAAGAGATACTTTTCTCAGAGAGAGCCTCTAAGCAGAGTTCTCTTCATGCTCTGTCAGTGTCAACAGGAGATATGACAGTGGCAAGGACTGCAGCTGAGTTTGCCATCGTGCACAGAGGGAGATGCAAAGGAAAGACCCACTATAGTTAGGACAGAGTCAATTCCTGTTCCTGCTTCACAGAAGAATTCCAAATACAGGGCTGGAAGTGTAACTCAGCTGATCAAGTCCTTTGCTTATTGTGTTTGAAACCCTGAGATCAGTTCCCAGCATTGCAAAAGCCAGGTATGCTGTTGGATGTCTGCAATCACAGCAGTCAAAAGATAGAAGCATCCAAAGTCACCCTTCGATATGTAGTGAGTTCAAGGCCAACCTGTGCTACAGGGAGCCCTGTCTCAAAACTAATTTAATTAACAAAACCATAATAAACATAAAAATGAATTCTAAAGACCTCAGTGAAGACTTCACCTAGTTTTTTTATTGTGTTTATTTTAAATTCATGTCTGAAAATCTCACACATTGGGCTCCTGCTGTCAGCCCTGAAGTGCCAGGATGGTGACCCACTTCCTTAATTACACCGATGGGCCTCACTTCGGGGGGAAAAAAAAGCGATACCTCAGTTCTAATTTTAGATGCTCTGACTGGCTCTGCCCTACATGACATCTCATCCAGCAGGGGACAAAATTAGAATTTTGCCATGGCCCCAAATCCACCTCAGTTGGAGAAGACAACTATCAGATGAGGTGGCTTGTAGCCTTAGGCCTGTCTCAGGAGGGTGCCGTGCAAGTCACCTGGGCAGGTGGCTAGTACTTAACCAGAGATGATCTGGCAAGTAGGAAGTAGGAAGTGCAAGCAAGTATTTCTGAATGTGAGTGAAGAGAGAGAGAGAGAGAGAGAGAGAGAGAGAGAGAGAGAGAGAGAGAGAGAGAGTTAAAAGCAACAACAGTACTGTGGTCTGATTAAGACATGTGTTAACCCCCCTTCAGCCTGCATGGAGACTTTGCTGCTCACCCTGGGGCTGGGTTTAGTAGTTTTGAGAAACTGGAAAGTTAATCTATTTTAATCATTACCCAATTTAACCCAGTTCAGAAAAATTCTGAGCCCAGAAGTTGGACAAATGTGGGTTTCCTGAAGATTGAAGGCAAAGCACAGACAAAGGACGTGGCCGGCTGATTGAGGAGTCCATTGATCCAAAGAACTGCCAACCTCTTCTGTCTGAGAGGAGGCAAAGAGAAGACCTTAGGAATGCCAAGCCTGCTGAACCAAAGCCATATGCCTCTGTGTGTGAGGACAGGAGATGGCTGCCATCTTGGCTGTACAGGCTAGATATAGGGTATTTTGAGTGTCCTGGAGTTCTGGGTAACATGAGCACAACAAAAGCCATTTCTTCAAGAGGGAGCAAGAGTTACAGTGTAGCTTAAAGCCATGTAGGTGAGGCTGTGCCTATAGAAGACCAACACCTTTGACTTAAGACATAAAACAAGTCAGATCCAGGAACAGGGAGGAGAGGAAGAAAAAGAAAGAGTAAGGAGGAGAAGAAAGGGGTGAGGGGGAGGAGAAAGTGGTGAGGAGGGAAAAGGGGTGAGGGGGAGGAGAAAGTGGTGAGGAGGGGAAAGGGGTGAGGGGGAGGAGAAAGGGGTGAGGAGGAGAAGAAAGTGGTGTCGCAGTAGATAATGACACAGTAGTCCCTCCTGAGCTCATCATGGCTTCCAACTACCAGAAGTACTCACCTGTCAGCTCAATCAAGAAAAGATATAAATTGTTACCAATGAAAGGATGGGTATAAGCCCTTCACTCTGAGGATAAGATGCTCTTGACTTCGTCACAGAATCTTCTAGAGCACCTGTAGCCAGCTTCTAGTCTGTGTTATAATGCTGCCTGCAGAGATGAATCTAGATGGAACCAGTCACGGTATTCACTCCCAGTGGACATCGTAGGCTGGGATACTCTTTGTCCGCTTAATTAATTCAACCGAAGACAGTTTTCTATTCATAAAGTATGACAGGTGCTGGGAATAGGGTAATATCCCTGATCAAATAAATGTTATACATATCTTAAAATTCATCTTGATATTAATTTCTGTCATTTTCCAAGTCTCTTAGTTTACAATTTACTTACTTTCTTAAGAAGCAAGTAAATACACTAAATCTTCTCCATATGGAGAAAATAGATTGGACTTTAGCAATTAGGATGAATTATAATCTATGTTTTCCTTTTATTTATTTTTCAGAGCTAAAACCTCAAGAAACTATTGTATGAAGCTATTCCAGAAGAATGAGGCAGAAGACTGTTGTTCTAGAGTTGCTTCTGTAGGTGTGGAACACATACCTCTAACGTGAGGCAACTCCTCCATCACCCGTCATTGTCCCCATCAGGTCTCTAAGCCCTGGCGGCCAACGAGCCATTTTTATCTCTATAGTCCTAGAACTTGTGAGCATGGTGTGAGCAAAGTAGCATAGTCTATGATCTTGAGAGACAGGCTTTTCTCTACTAGCATTGGTCATGAGATTCAGGAAAGTTGTCCTATGTATCTATGGTTCCTTCTTTTTGATTGCTGTGTCATGGGTTGGGGAGACGAGGATGTTACTGTTGGACTGTTGGTGCTCCAATGTAGGGTCTCTCCTTCCTTCCTTTCCTTCCTTCCTTCCTTCCTCACCCCTATCAATATGTTCTCTATCTCTCTCATCTATATTTATAGCTATATCTACATCCTCTATATTTGTCTATGTCTGTGCCTATATCTTTATCTATATACCATATATATACCTATGTATTGTACATACACAGGCACACTGACACACAGACAGACACACACACACACAGACACACAGACACAGACACACAGACACACACACACACACACACACACACACACACACACACACACATATATATAGTATCACTTTTTTAGAATGGGTTTCATGTACCCCAAGCTGGTACTGGGCTTGGTACATAGCCAGGGATGACCTTGAACTTCTGATCTGTCTACCCCTGCCTCCCTAGCAGTGGGCTTATAAGTGTTTCCTACTGTGCTCTCCTGATATCTGTGCCTTGTTAGCCATTTCCTCAGCATCATCTTTAGACACGACTGAACTTTTATGGTCACTGAAAATGGAGATGAACAGAAACAGCAGTCACATATCTGCATGGGTAATGAGGCTGTATACTCCATTTTATCCCTTTAACTTATGGGAGCAGCGTAATAAATATCTACATGCTTTAAAGAAATTCAGTAAGATTTAAATTCATTTCTAAAATATAATAATCTGGCTGAAGAGATAACTTAGCCATTTAAGGATAGGCTTGCAACCTAAATAAATATAAAAATTTTTAATAAACCTAAATTAATTATAACCAAAATAAAACATAAAACTCAGGTTGAATAATAAAATTCACTTTGAAAATGTTTTGTCACTTTTCTTTCTTTCTTTCTTTCTTTCTTTCTTTCTTTCTTTCTTTCTTTCTTTTGGATTAAATGGGTTTTTTTCTTCATTTTTTATTGGATATTATATTTACATTTCAGATTTTATCCCCTCACCCCATTCCCCACCACCACCCAGGAACCACCTATCCCATCCCCCCTCCTCCTGCTTCTATGAGGATGTGCCCCCACCTACCCCCCCACTTCCACCTCCCCATCCTCGAATTAGACATGATTCCCCCACACACACTCGGTGTTCAGCCTTCATGGGACTAAGGATCTCCTCTCCCACTTATGCCCGACAAGGCCATCCTCCCCTACATGTACAGATGGAATCATGGGTCCCTCCCTATGTGCTCCCAGGCTGGTGGTTTAGACCATGGGGAGCTCAGGTTGGTTAGTTGTTGCTCTTCTCATGGGGCCACAAACCCTTTCAACTCCTTCAGCCTTCTCTCTAACTTCTCCATTGGGAACCCTTGATCAGATCTGTGGTTAATTGTGAGCAACTGCCTATGAATATATCAGACTCTGGCAGACCTCTAAGGAGACAGCTATATCTGGCTCTTGTCAGCCTGCACTACCTGACATCCATATCAACTCGTCTACCTTTGGTGACTGCACATGGGATAGATACCCAGGTAGAATGGTCTCCAGACATCCCCTTTTTAAGTTTCTGTCCCACACTTTGTCTCCATACTTGCTCCTTTGAGTATTTTGTTACTACTCCTTCTAAGTAGGACAGAGGTATCCACACTTGAGCTTCTTCATGAGCTTCATGTGGTCTGTGAGTTGAATCTTGGCTATTTCAAGCTTTTGGGATAATATCCACTTATCATTGAGTAAATACCCTGTGTGTTTTTGTGATTGGGTTACCTCACTCAGGATGATATTTTCTAGTTCCATTCATTTACCTAAGAATTTCTCAAATTCATTATTTTTAATAGCTGAGTAATACTCCATTTTGTAAACATACCACATTTTTTTGTATCCATTCCTCTGTTGAAGGACATCTGGGTTCTTCACTTTTCTAAGGTAGCAAGATTTGATGTTTTTTTTAATATTAATTATAAGCAAAGGCTGACAAGGTATTTCCCCCACATTTCTAGGCTTACTGTTCTCTTGACGAGGTGACCATCACCCTCCAGCCTTCCAGTCTACTGATCTTCTCAGTGTGAAGCATGTAGATCCAAGGGTCCAGTAGTCTCACTGAATGCAGACTCCAGCTTGACAACCCTTGGCTCTGATTGCTGTCTTGCAATCCATTCAGGTGATGTAATAGTTGCGGGATCCCTGTGCTACATACAGGTTCCCTCTTCATCCTTTCAAGAGCTCATCCCATAAAGAGGATGTGGGAAACCATTGCTGGTCAGTCCATCTGCCTGGCACTTCTCATCATCTAAGCTGATGTCTGTCTGACTGCCTGCCTGCCTACCTGCCTGTCTGTCTATCTGTGTGTTTTTTTGTATAGTGCATTATTTATTTAGATGTCCCAGGTCTTGCACTAAGTTTTCACAGCACAGTGAACCCTATGTCTTCCACACATCTATAGCCATGTATTTGCAGACAGTAAAAATATGTGATTGACCTGACATTAATGCACATCTCCATTTTAGCAGTTTCATAATAAAAATTTATCAAGTATCCAATTTTTAAAATTATTTTATTTGTTTACATTCCAGTCATTGCCCCCCTGCTTGTTCCCCTCCCACAGTTCCCCATCCCATTCCTCCTGCCCCTAGCCTCTGAGAGGGTGCTCCCCACCCCACCAGGTCTGCCCCTTCCCTGGGGCCTCAAGTCTCTCAAGGATTAAGTGCATATTCTACTGAGGCCAGACCAGGCAGACCTCTGCTACAAATGTGTCAGGTGCCTCTGACCAGACCTGCCTGTGTATGCTCCTGGTGGGTGGCTCAGTCTCTGGGAGCTCTCTGGGCTCCAGGTTAGTTGAGATTGCTAGTCTTTCTATGGAGTTGACTTCCCCTTCAGCTTCTTCAATTTTTCCCCTAATTCAACCATGGGGTCCCTGACTTTAGTACAGTGATTGGGTGTATCTGCCTCTGACTCAGTCAGCTGCTGGTTGGGCCTCTCAGAGGACAACCATGCCAGGATCCTGTCTGTAAGTGTAAGCACATCATACCATTAGTAATAGTGTCAGGCCTTGATGCCCCTGCCCCATGAGATGGATCCCAAGTTGGGCAGTCACTGGACTGCCTTTCCTTCAGTCTCTTCTCCATTTTTGTCCCTGTAGCTCTTTTAGACAGGAACAGTTCTAGATCCGACATTTTGACTGTGAGTTAATACCACTGTCTCCACTTGAGGCCCTGTGTATCTACTGAAGGTAGATTCTTTGAGTTCCTTCTCCCCAATATTGGGCATTTTGGCTAAGGTCACCCCCATTGAGGCCTTAGAGTCTCTCACCTCCCAGGTCTCTGGTCCTTTCTAGCAGGCAACCCTACACCCTACCCCCCATCAAGCTTATTTTCATTCATTCTCCTGGACCTATGGGCTTCTCTCCTGGCCCCTCATATCTGATCCTGTTCCCTTTTCCCCTTCCCCTCCCCTCTTATACCTAGGTCTTTCTATCCCTCTGCCTCCCATGATTATTTCTTTCCCCCTTCTATGTAGGATTGAAACATCCTCACTCGGGGCTTTCTGCTTGTTATATTTCTTACTGTCTGTAAGTTGTATCCTGGGTATTCTGTACCTTTTGGATAATATCCACTTGACAGTGAGTACATACCACGCATATCCTTTGGGGTCTGAGTTACCTCACTTAGGATGATATTTTCTAGCTCCATCTATTTGCCTGCAAAATTCATGATGTCCCCAGTTTTAATACCTGAATAGTACTCCATTGTGCAAATGAACCACATTTTCTGTATCCATTCTTCAGTTGAGGAATATGTGGGTTGTTTCTAGCTTTTGGCTATTACAAATAAAGCTGCTATGAACACAGTGGATTACATGTCCTTGTGGCATGGTGGGTAGTATGATTTGAGGAAAAATCTCTTGATGTAAAAAAATAATTACATTTTAAATTCAGATCAGCAGAAAGTTTTTGATATGTGTCTAAATAGTTTGACTAGAAACCAAAACAGAGGTTGCAATTCTGTCAAGCTTGGGTCCTGGCAATATTGTTTTCAATATTCTTATAGAAACGTTATCAGACGCACTCACCATGTTATACGACAGGTTAGCTCCATGGCAATGGCAGCAGGCACCCCAATTTTCTATTTGATGTGGAGCTGCAACTTCTGCAGATACAGCAGTTGCTTGCTGTTAAAAGTCCTGGAGCTCTCCCAAGGTTGGTAACCCAGTGGACAGGCTCCCCGTAAAACTTAGTCTTCACAAGACTTAACCAATCATCTGCAATCTGGCTGGATGATGGTGTGTGTGTGTGTGCCATCACTACAATCACAATCCAGTCAAGAACTCCAGGGCCTTCTCTCTTACTTATGACTTAATACCGTTAGCTGCTCATACACTCTTACTATGCTGGTAACTTTCCTCTATATATGTACTGAAGGTCACATTGGTTG
The DNA here is from genome assembly GCF_011762505.2 of Arvicanthis niloticus. Lineage (NCBI taxonomy): Eukaryota > Metazoa > Chordata > Mammalia > Rodentia > Muridae > Arvicanthis > Arvicanthis niloticus. The sequence goes on from NC_047671.1 coordinate 8,262,842, forward strand.
GATTATGTATGATAGAAGTTCCATGTCTGAGACTTCCACAGGAGAGAGTATGTCATTTGAGCCATGTTAATTTACTTAAAAAGAAAAATACCCAATAGAGGTATGGAAGAGATTTTAAAATGCATACAAAGATGATGTAACAAAAGAAAAAAACTAAAATCTACTTCAATACACTCCCCTTGAAATTCCCAGTGTTTTGGACTGGTGACACACTCCTCTTGGGATCTTGTGGTGCGGGGTTGTTGGTGCCCCTACCCTCCAATGTCAGCTATACAGTGACCACCACCCCTTTTGCTACCATGACTTTTGCTACCTCTGACTGATGACATGATTAGGTTAACCTTTGGTAAGGCAGACTCAATCCTTAGTTCTGTGATTTCATTGATCACTGTGGGGTTTCTGAGGGCAGTGGAGATCACTGCTGGGGACCCCACTACTTCTGTGTGGAGAAGAGGGCTATAGAAGTCCAGTGCTATACTCCACCAAAAAGCCCCCAGAAGAGTGAATAATTTGGATGAAGACATGTTAAGTGTACTCTGTGGAGAACTTTTTTTTCCAGAGTTCAGGCCCAAATATTGTAGTTTGCATGAGAATACCATAGGCTAATGTATTTGAATCTTTAATTCAAAGTTAGTATAATGGTTTAGGAAGGATGAGGATAGTGACTTTGCTGGAGGAAGCGTGTCACTAGGTGTGGGCTTTGAGGTTTAAAAATCCCAGGTTATTCTTAATTAGCTTGATTCTCTCTCTCTCTCTCTCTCTCTCTCTCTCTCTCTCTCTCCCTCCCTCCCTCCCTCCCTCCCTCCCTCTCTCTCGCCTTTCTTTTCTCTCTGCCTCATAGTTGTCTCAGCATATGTGCTCTCAAGTACTTCCAATGCACCGTGCCTCCCTGCGGCTGCCATGTTCTATGCCGTGACAGACCCATCCTCTGAAGCTGTAAGCAAGCCTTTGACTAAATGTTTTTCTCTATATGTATGTGTCATGGTCTCTCTTCCCAGCAATAGAACAATAAAAAAGACACCTTCTCTGTGCTGCCTTTGTGTTGCTGTGTTGAAGAGTTGGGACTTCTTACTTAGGATGTCAGTTTATCTCCCAGTGTTGCATTCCAAACTAAATTTTCAAGGCAGCAAATGTCTCTCCCAAAATGTCCCAATGGAGACCCATTTACAGAGGACAATGTTGATCGTTTATGTCTACTTTTGTTTCTGTTCTGATCTCTCATTGGCTAAAACGCTTTAGGCAACACACATAAATATGAAAAAAATGAGGGTATAAAGGGTGTAAGAATTAAAGTGTGAGAAAAACAGAAAGGAGAGAGAGAAGGAAAGAAAGAGTAAGAGAATGAAAGAAGAAAGAAAGAAAGAAAGAAAGAAAGAAAGAAAGAAAGAAAGAAAGAAAGAAAGGAAGGAAGGGAGAATGGAAGAAAAAGAGAGGGGAAGGAAGAAAAGAGAGAACAAGAGAGAGAGAGACAGAGAGACAGAGACTCAGAGAGACAGAGAGGTGAAATGAACAGAGAGGAAGTTGGGTATTCACACAGTACCCAGCATCTGAGCACAGCTCAGGGCTGCATCATGAACTTGACTTTGAATATCCTAGTACTTGAAATCAGGAGGGAAAAAAAGACAGAGGAAGGAGATTCCCATGATCCAAAGACAGCTTGGTTCTTACAAGGTAAAACAAGTAGCCTTGGTGCCAGGACAAGGATAGTGCTCTCAGTCATTGAGAGCAGAGCCCTGTGACAGGAGACATATAACTGCCCATAGTCCCCAGTGATCAGCACAAGGGCTGTTCATTTTCTCTCTGTATTATTGCTGAGTGTGCACATGATGGCATATGGAGGTGTGCACTCAGTGCAGCATAAGAGCAGGTCAGAAAACCATATCCTTCCACCTTTGTGTGGATCCGGAAATTGAGTTTAGATTGCCAGGCTGGTGTAACCAAAGCCTGCACCTGCTGAGCCATCTCTTAAGGCCAAATATGGCTTTTAAAATCATATTTTAATACAGAAAACTGGGCTGCAACAGTAGTAAATTAAGAGGAGTTTACTATTGAAGAGTAGTTTATAAACTGACAAATTCGTGCAGCCAAAGGCATGCGGCTCTGAGGAAGTATATTTATAACAACATATATTTATAAACTGATAAACAGGATTAAAATTTCAATAATTTCATGGGTGGTAAGGGTTCTTCAGAAAATGATCTTGCAACTTCTCAGCAAACTCAAATAAATAATGAACGAGAGGCATGTATTTCTTAACAGGAAAGTCGCAATCCCTTTTATTTCAGGAAAATGTTAAGACATTTCAGAATGTTTCCTTGACTTTGCTGTGCACATATTGGAGATTTTGAACAGTCTGTAAACAGGAGGGATCTCAGTGTCAGAAGAAACTTGGCTGCTTGCAGGCAGAGAAATAAGCCAGTGTGCAGCCGTTTATGGTTTTCATTGCTGTCTAGCCCGCGGTGGACGCTGTCTGAGCTCGGAGTCTCACCCCATTTGCGTCATTTGCATCGAGAACACTACATGGGATTGAATTCTAAATCAGGTTTGAATCCTTAATTGTTGCTTAAAATGACTTCAGAAGTATTTCACCATGATGTGGTTCTTCAATAAAAAAGCCGTAGACATGAAGCCTACTGTTACTGGGGGTATGCGTGGAGAGAGAATTTTCTCAGGCACCTCGTGTTTGGCTTCATCTCTAGAAATGTAATATTGAATTGCAGAATAGTCAAAACTAGGATATTTTCCGTTATGAAAGCTGTGTTTCTATGTCTTTCAGCATTGTGCCCTCTGGTCTTTAAAAAATAGAAAACCTGTTAGAATCACAGGAGATGTGCATGGGTGTTTGGAAGGGGCTCATTTTGTTGTTGCCTATAGTCATTTGGTCTCACACATGCACTACTTGAGCTTCGAGTTATTTTATTATGACCCATTCCTCCCTCCTTGGATTTTTTTTTTTCAAAAAATAGAAAGTGTGTCTTTAGTTAAAATTTAGGTCAATAGCTCAGGCTCACACAGAGAGTCCTAATGGCTGGTGTTGGCTTTAGTGCTCACTGACCATGGTGGTGGAGACCTGCCCTCCAGAGTTTGACAAACAAGGCCCATCTCCTGCCGTGGTGCCAATCCAAATCATAAGATACCACAGCTCCGAGAAGATCAGTGCAGCTCAGTATGTGTACTACACAAAGGCCTTCATCCTCTTGGCACCAAGTGTTGATCTAAACTCTTATAGTCCTTCCATGAAACCCCTCATAGGTACAACAACCTGTTTTGTGCTTACACTCAGTGCTTAGCCATAGACAGAATTCCTGCATCCTCCCTCTCCAAGCTCAGCCTGTGTGCACACAGGAACCACTTGGTGCTTCATAGTGTTATCCCATTGAAACTAAGGACTGCAGAGGGGGCTCTGTGGGTCAAAGGGCTTTTTACACAAGCACAAGGACCTGAGTTTGACCTTCAGCGCTCATGTAAATGAGAGTTGGATATGGCTTCACACACCTGCGAACCCAGTACATAACTGTTAAAGACAACAGATCCCCAGGCCAAGCTAGCTAGCTCCAGGAACTGAATAGGTGAGTTCTAAGTTCAAGTGAGATACTTTACCTCAAAATATCTGCAAATGTAAAAAGTGTGCAGAAAGTGACAGCACCGACCCTACCATCCTTACAGCGTGATGCAACCCCTCCAGTCCTCATGTCTACACAGTCAGGAGGCTGTGTAGACTTTGAATATGAACATACAGCTAAGTAACAAGACTGCCTTCTGCTATCGTCCCCATGAGACCGAGGTTTGGGGAATTAGAATCACTCTAATGTTTTAATGTTTTTTTTTTTATTAAACTAATCATTTGAGAAGCCAAGCAAAATGAAAAATACTATAGATTGCAATGAAAATAATAGTTCCTTTCTTTTCAAACTAGATTAAACAGCTTGCAATGAAAGAGAGAGAGAGAGAGAGAGAGAGAGAGAGAGAGAGAGAGAAATCCTTCACTCACCAGCGAATACAACATTATAATCCCAATTTCATAATCTGAAAGCCTGGTTTAAACAGCTGAGTGATTTGAAAGCTTTTGAGGTGTTAAGTTTATTGTCAAAATGACCAGGTTCCCACTGGCCAGCATTCCCAGGGAGGTTGGGCTAGCGTGGCGCTCACTTGCCTTTTGTGGTCCTCAGCTACAAATTGCTCCTCGTCAGGAAAAGCCTAAATCAAACGTACACATCTTTCTGATTTGGTAATGCACTTTCATGAGTCACTTGTGATAAATTACAAAGCAAGGGCTCTCAAAACGTGAGCTGAGGCTTGGCAGGCTGTGCTTAGAGATGTATCATTTGCTTTTAAACATCATGAATACCAACAAGATATTTCCCGCAGCCTCCCTGAGTCTGCACGCTCCCTGCCTGACATGAAAATGTCCCTGTTTCTGTCTTTTGTGTAGGGGGAGTTAGTTATCTTAAGATTCTGAATCATACATAAGTCCAGAGGTCAGAAAAAAGACAATCTTTTACTTTCATTTTCAGTATTCACCCACTTATTATAATGTCTGGAATGTATATCACACTTTACATTTAATTTCATATCTCTTCCTACTATATATTTCAATTTTAAGTGATATGTAACAATATAATAAATTTTCTATCAGGTACTATGTAATGGCTTGATACACACACACACACACACACACACTAGTATAATCTTGCTTTTTTTCCAACACGTATTTCTTTGCAATAAAAACAAAACAAAGAATTAAAACACACAGACACACAACAACAACAACAAAACATTCTTCATCTTTATGAAATGTGGAGTAGATATTGTCACCTAAAGTCACCCACCTCTCTGATATAACCATGAATTTGTGCGTAACCCCCAAATTCTTCTCTAATACACAGAACCTTTTTAGTCAAAGATCAAGGCAAGCACAGCCTCTCTCTCTCACCTCCAGACAGGAATGCTGGAGTCGTGAGGCTTCAGTGACCTCTCTCAAACCTCCCCATTCAACGCGCATGCCCTGTCTGCAAGCCCCGCCCACAGCACCTCCTGTCAACAAGGTCCCTTGTCCCTCTGCTTTCAGAGCACAGCTTTCTCCAGCCTTCTCTCTCTTACATCATCTGTTTGGGTGTGTCTAAAACTTCCTTGCTTCCAAGTAGGTTATTCAATCATATAATTGTTTAGCTCCTGTGTCTAACTCCAGAGTTGATGCTAGACATCTGCCCCATACTAACTGCATATCTATATCCCCAAATATATGTGGGTGTGTGTGTATCCATATGGATATATATGTGTGTGTGTGTGTGTGTGCATATGGATATATATATGTATATATATACATATATATGTATATATTTGGATATATATAGAGATAGATAGATATAGATATATTTGGATATATATGTTTGTATATATATTTGGATAGATAAATATATAGATATAGACATAGATATCCAAAGCCAGGAAGATGTCATGGCCCTTCAGGAGGTACCTGGTACCTCCCAGGCCACTGGTGAATTCTGTGGCTCAAAGGATCATGGGTAGTCTCATGAGGGACTGTACCAGATATTTCCTCATTTTACAGCTTGTCAAATGAAGTGAAGCAAGGTGACCTTGACAAACATGGACCATGCTCACATATGGCATTGTATGGGTAGGAATTGTCACCCTGTGTGTCATTTCTACAGTAGCGGCATTGAGTTCTGGTAAGCAATACAAATCTTGTCATTACAGCAGAGCCTCTGCCACCCGTTAAGTTCATCAAACATTCTCCCCTAGAGATCTCTGTGGCTCGAACTCACTAGGCAGGGTGAGGAAAGGTCCCTCATCTGAGCATCCCATCCCAACATGAGAAAACACAAAATCAAAAGCATGTAGAACAATCGGATATTTCTCTGGGGTGTAAACCTAGGAGAAAGCCACACAGCTGTAGTGCTCACACCATGGTCTTTTAAACTAAACTTTTAAATGGCAGGGGCTATGGGCAGGACAGGGCAGTTTTCTCTCAGGGTCACTGGGGGTTTACAGCACAGCCGGGGCTCTCAGGAGGGAACCTGCTGGTCAGTGTGTGCAGACTGTGTAAAAGAGTAGGTCTCTATATGTGCTCCTGATAATGAAGGCCAAAATAGGCAGAAAGAGGGGCTCATTGCTGAAGCCAATGAAATCCCTACTTTTCCACCAAAAACAAATCTAGAGATGAAAGCTGGAGGGATGGGCACTTAGACTGCTGCCATGCTGGTTTAGAGGTTGGGGGAGGGGAAAGTATGATTAAAATAGCCACTGATCAGTCTCAGTCTCTCTCAATCCACGATGTATTCCACAGGAGGATAGTTCTGTGCTATGCTCTCAAGTAATTCTCATTGGATGCCCATCCCCTAAAGATCAGTGTTTTCCCAATGGTATCCACAGATTCCTTCTGTTTCAATAGCCTGAGTGAAATCTATTATTTTTCTTCAAGATGCTAAACAATGCAGAAAACAGATGATGCTATGGAACCATTTTTCTTAGTTAAAGATCTAGATACCTTGTGTTGTTTGCTATGTCCTGGCCACACTCAAATACAAAGCAGGTCACTCCAGGAGACACAGAGAAGAGCTAAAGCCTTTATAAGAAACTTACCACCCTCCTCCCTGCTACTGATGAATGAATGCCTTGTACTGCAACCTACCCTAATGTGGGCGGTGCCACCACACCATCATCTTGTATAGAAAAGCATCCCAGAAGCAATACAAGCCCATGGAATTAGCCAATGTGTCTGCTGTTGAAGAGCAGGTAGTGTTTACAGGGTCATTATCAATGTGGTCTTAAACAGGCTCCACCATGAAAGACTATGGAAAACACTTGCCTTGGCCTCATTGGTACCCAGTGTGGGTGCCCTGTAACTGCAGGTTTGTGCACCCAGCAAGTTTCCCTCTCTGAGCAGCTTGAATAGGATCAGAGAGAAGGAAGCCAAACTCTCTCAGCACCACAACAAATACTGCTTTGTCTTTAGCATCTGAGTGAGAGGTCTTTGGCAACTTTCAACTTGAGACTCAGTCTCAGCTGTATCCCTATCCCCTTCACAACAGTGAATTCTAGAACCGTCTGTATTTCTGCACCTTATATGCTGGTTTCAAATGAGCTCAGTGATGGCCGGAGTTAGTTGTGGGTGTCGTGGCATGCAGTTCTGTAGGTG
>NC_047671.1:8275000-8352500 GCF_011762505.2 Arvicanthis niloticus
ACACACACACACACACACACACACACACACACACACACACACACACACTTCCCCAGGTCATTTTCCTCTTTAATGCCTTCACATATCCTTATTTCCCTCTCCACCCTGCAGGATGCTTGACTTGACTCTAAGTCTACCCTATGAGCACCTACTCCGTCCAGGCTGGAACCCAGGTATCCTAGAAACATCTCTGTGCTGCAGCTACCCATGTGAAGTCTGGGCATGGAGCTTTTGTCTAAATGCATCATCCATGGCCAGAATGCTGTGCTCCTTGCTGCTATCCAGTGTGGCCTGCAAACCTTTCCTCCTAAGTGATGCCTGAGGAGCCTGTGATTAACACCCTTTAAAGCAATGTGACATCTCTTGATTTAAGCTGATTTTCTTCTGAAGGGCTCTCTGGGCTCTTTAATATGCTAATAGGTATTGTGAAACATGCCGCAGTGTGTGACCACGGTTCTCTGTTTTGCTACTGAACATCTATCAACAGTCCTTGGTCATCCGTGTTTGCAATGTTGTTTGGACGTACTGACAGCCCTTGATGAGAGTCCTGACATCATAAGGACTACTAACTCTGCCTTGCTCAGGGCTTAGGGAATGCCAGCATATTGGGTATTAATATTCAATTAGGTGTGTTTCATAATGACTATATGATCATCAGATGTTGATGATTTGTGACTATATGGCCTGGATCGATTGTTGAGACACGTGTGTCGATTTGTAAATGAGAAAAATATGCATAATACCATAGGTGAAAATTGAGACTGCAAAATGTAGCCAGGATAAAGGAATGTTGCTTGCAGAAATTCTTAAGACTTGTAGATGAATGTCAGAGACAGCTTTGATGAAATAGCCGAAACCTGACAGTGACACACACAACTTGAGTGCATTTCCTGTGTCATAAAAACTAAGAGTCCAAAATAAATAGGCTCTATATTCATGCCATACATGAAGGTTATGCATGTGAGGGGCATGTGAATATGTGTGTGTGTGTGTGTGTGTGTGTGTATGGCGTCTGTGTATGGTGTGTGTATATGTATTCATGTATAGTGCGTGTATGGTATAGAGTGTGTGTGTATGTAGTGTACATGTGTATATGCATGTATAGTATATGTATAATGTGGTGTGTGTATGTGGTATAAGTGCATGTTGGGTACATATGGTATGGTGTGTGTTCGTGGTGTGTGTGTGGTATATGTGGTGTGTATAATATATTGTCTGTGTATGTTATTATTTGTATGTATGTGATATATATGTATATGCATCTGTGGTATGTGTATATCATGATGTGTGTATGTGATGTATATGTACATGCATGTGTGGTATGTGTATGTTATGATGTGTGTGTGTATGAGTGTATAGTGGTGTGTGTGTATATGTATGTGTGTGTGTGAGTGTGATGTATGTGAATGTGCTTGCACATAGTTTGGAAAAGGAACACTGGCTTATCACTTTCCATTCCCCTTCAGCTTTCCGAGACAGGATCTTGCTGGAATCTACAGCATAGCTCAAACTGAACTTAATTCACAGCAATCCTCCTGCTCAGCCTGCTGAGAGAGGGTTTTCAAATAGGAGTTGCTGTGCTCTGTTTACTACTGCTTTGAAATAGATCCTAACCCACAAGTGTCTCATTTAAAGATATGGGCCCTGACAAGTATATGCCATTCCTTGGTGTCCCAGACAAACCAATGAGTATCCAGGAGAAGAGAGAAGCAGTGTCTACCAACCACCTCACCTGGCTTCTCACCTCAGTTGTGTCTTGAGGTGTAGGACATCCCTAGAAACTTCCAGGATGTCCATTACATTCTGGAAAGATTTAAACAAGGATATGATATTTCACCATGGATATGTCCGTCACCTTGATGTGTGTATTCTACCCTACTAAGTGTGCACTCTAAAGTTAATGTGCAAGAAAGAGACACAATTGAAAAGAATTGCACAGATTTCACTGAATGGAAGGTTTGCCTAACAAGTGTGAGGAACAGAGCTGAGATCTCAGGAGTATATATATAAATGGCAAGGGGACACAGAGGCTTTCCAGCGACACTCATTCTCAAGAGGCAAGGGAAGGATCACTGGGAGGTGGGTAGGTACACTAGCCATGCTGGGCAGCTGCAGGTCACTGTCAAGAGCCTGCTACAATGAACCTAAGCTGGAGGATAATGGAGGAAGTCTCCTGATGTTAGCCTAGGGCCTCCATCTGGAACGCTGCACACATGTGAGACCACACAAGTGAATTCATACAAGAACACACACACACACACACACACACACACACACACGCATGCAAAAAATTACATTTAAAGAAAAAAATTTAAACTTGAACAAAGCTTGGCTAATTCATTTTCTTCTGTCATCATTGTTTTGAACAGCCATGCAAACAAAAATGAGCTGAAATTTGAATGAAAGATAATTTGGAAAGAAGTCAAACGTTACAATAAATAAGAAACATAAAAAAAAAAGAACCCCAAGATTTTTTTTTTCAGAAAGCTCAGGCCAGGTGGAATACACACACACACACACACACACACACACACACACACACACACACTTTTTTTTAATGTCTTAATACCTTGGTTTGTATATTTGACTCTGCACCAGTATCTTATTCTTTGTGAATGATTGATATAGAGTAATTTTTTGGTAAATGAAGCAAGAGTTTCCTAAACATTTCCTCCTTTCTCTTTGTTCCCTCCCTCATGAGTTTCATAGTACATCTGGTTCTCCTCTCTTTCTACCATCAAGTTATTCATAATGATAACATAGAAGATGCATAACAAACCCCACATCCTCCAGCTTACCAGGCTGGGGGCAGGTGGGGCATGGGCATCCTTTCTGCAGACTCCGGAAGGCTAGCACACAGAATGCAGACCATTCATGCCAGCTCTGTGCCCCGAGTGGCATTTCCCCAGAGAAAGGTTTTCTTGGCCTTACTGCCTTCTTTCTGATACTAGAAATTGATTTCCCCACTGCAGGGCAGTATGTGTGTGTGTCCTGACCCAGCCAAATATGTGATTACCCTATAAGTGCCCCACCCTTCCCTACTTGGTGCACAGATAATCACATGAATCACAAAAGCCACTGAAGTCAGATCTGTTATCTTGAGCCAAAATAATCACCACATTACATATATGGCCCAGAATCTACAATTCTCATCCAGGGATTGCTGTGTGGTCCAGGTACTCAGAGTAGACCAGTAGGATCTCCCTACAGGAAGAGCCCCAAATCAACCAATGTGGCTTCACTGGGTGTCTTAGGAACATCTGAACTAAAACTCATATAAACTCTAGTGATAATATTGTCATTTTTTAAATGTGAGAACTTGGTGTGTAAACGTAGTCCTTATGCATGTCACTTGTATATGGGCCAGTCCCAGCTAGTTTCCATGGAAACAGTGATTGCTGGCCTCCTCTTCCCAAACTACCATCTTAAACCCCAGACTGAAGGAACTATTTAAGTGGCAGGAAGATTTTTAGGTCTGTGGAGGGGCCTACCTGACTAGATTATTGTGCCAGTTCATAGGGAAGCATCAAGTCTGGGTGACCAAAGACCACATTTTGCCCCAGAGATATCTTCCTCCTGAATTGTCTAACCAAACTCTTTCACTTCTACACACACACACACACACACACACACACACACACACAGGCTCTGCCACAGGCAAGGAAAGGGAATCTGGCCCACAGTGCCCAGTGACTAACACCAGAGGTGAAATGATTTCATTTTTTTCTCTCTGTAAAGCCATTTCGGGGTCCATGTCTGTTGTATATTTTCTAATCCCTTTGTCACATCAGAAAGTAGATGACAGTCTCCTTCCCACCCTTCCATCCATCTCTTTTCCAAAATTACCCAGGCAGACAGAACTCTAAGATAGTGGCAGGAGCTAGAGGAGTCTGTTAATTGTCTTTAAAAACCATCATTTACTCATCCTAAGAAAAGAAGGGTTCTGACACAGATTGCAAGAGGCTGGACCAGGAGGACAGCGTAGTCAATGTGATGAACCAGTCATTAAGACATGAAGTGCTCTAAGGAGTGCCTAGAGGGGCCAGGTCCACAGGCAGTAATTAAATAGTGGTTGTTAGGGGTCAGAAGAGAGAACAAATGGAGACTTTGGGTTGGGGAGATGGTTCAGTCCATGACCTGCTTACTTTGTGAGCATGCGAACCTGAGTGTGAACCCTGGAACCCAAATAAAAGAAAAATAATAAGCCAAGCATAGTGACTCATACTTATAATCTCAGTGGTGGGGGAAGTGCTGGGCAGATCTCTGGTAGTAGCTGACCATTTGGTAAGCTGCAGGCGTGAGAGACTATGTCTCAAAGGAGATGGATTGCATTCCTGAAGATGGAACCTAAATTTGCCCTCTGACCTCCACATGCATGCACTTGTACATGCATATTCCCATGAAGACTTACATATGCATGAGCATACACACACACACACACACACACACATGCACACACACACAAGTAGAAGGGGGGGGGACTTCAGGAAACTTAAGTCACAATGTTGAATACTGATTCCACACAGGCATAAACCTATTTCTGATAAACCAGGAGCAGAAGGGCAAGGAGCTGGCTGAGTTGGCTAGGACCTTTCGAACAGCATGGAGACCAAAGTGAGGCTGTCTCCTTGCCAGGACTTCACTTAGAAAGAGTCACTCACCATGGCACACATTATTCAGTTGCTAAGCAAATACCAAAAACTCTAAAACTCTCTTGTGACGGACTGATAGGTCTCAAGCACTCAGTCACTCCATGGAAGTGTTACCTCACTGTGATCCAATTGAAACACTGGGCTCCAGAGCCACTGAGTTCATGGGTCAGCAGCACAAGGCCCAGTGTCCCCACCCTACTGACACTATAGAATTTAAACGATAACACTATAACTCTAGAGGCAAGAGCTGACATGCCCTCTGGGATAGGGAGTGCTATGCAGGATATGGTGACTCCCTTAGAGAGATTCGGTCTGCTTTCTACTCTTTTTCAGGAAATGGCTGTTGAGATAGTCTGCATATTAGGACACTCATTCTGTTTCTTATACAAAGACACCACCACCACCATTTTTGACACTGAATTTCACCTGCTCTCCTGTTCCCTTTCTCAGAGCCCTCTGCGTAAAGAAGAGCTTGATGCTATTTGTATCCAAGGAAGTTTGGATGAGAACCAGCTGCAGCTTGGGTCATGATAAACTCAGAGTGTGCAAGGGGCTCTCCATCTTGGGACAGTAAACCGTAACGTAAATAAAGAACAGAAAGCTCAACCAAGACCCACGTTTTATCGTCTTGTTTTGTTTTTAATTGCTTCTGGAGGACATGGAAAAGACCTCAAGGAGGATTGATAAACTTCTCACAGTGACTCGTCACCGAGTTCCTTCTCGGAGATGAAATGGTAAAGAAGCCTGTCTCTCAAGCTCCCAAAACTTGCAGACAGAAGATGTCCTGGAAAGGAAGCCGGTCAGAGCTGTCCTTATGAAACCATGACTGCTGAGTTTTCAGCTTTTACCATTTGTAGATATAGGTCTGATCACTAAAAATCAAATATTTTCTGTGTGCACGTGTGCGTGGTGTGTGTGCGCATGCTCACGTGCACACACAATTTCTCAGGTGTAACTAATTTCATGAGAAATGAATCAGGACATCCACTATCCATGTATCCCTGTTTCCGAGGGAAGGCCTCCTTAGGAGAGCAGCGCCCTTTGTTCTTGGGCTGCCCCTCCCTGGAAGAGGTTAGCTCCTGATCCCAAAGCTTTCTCCAGATGATGAAAGTAGGAGATGGATGTGAAGGCAGAGGCCACTGGCAAGCATCCTTCTTTGTTGTGTAAATAAACAACCTCCTCCATTTGGACTGTTTGCTATTAAGAGGGAGGTCCTTAATTTAAAACCAGTCTTTTTTTTTTTTTAATTTTATCCCAGATTCTTGTTTTCTGTGTTTGTCTCTGAAGCTCTTTACTTTATTTTTCAGCACAAAGTGCTAAATCAAAGAAATTAAAGCACAGTGTAAACACCGATAAATGTTTAAAGATTTAGACAAGGATACAAACACAACACTGCTCTCATCTCCGTCCTTCAGGGTTCTTGTCTTCCACGGTGGTGGTGTCAGCTAGAGACACACGTGTGTCAGGAAGTAAATGGTGAAGTGAGTTCACCTTGCACTGCAGCTATGTGGCTGCAACAATACCACCCAGCTGTTGAGCAAGGTGGTCATGTTCGAGCTGCCCACACTAACCAAACCCTTTGAAGTCATTAGAAACAGACCTTCCACCAGTGAGCAGCCGATTGGCAGGCTTGCTCCTGACCTATCATGCAGCAACCTCTGAGGTAGGCCTACTGCAGCTGGAAAATCTGAAGCAGCTTAGAATCAAAGATGTGTCTTTCTGATGACTGCAGATTGGAAACAGCCCTCCTACGACTCCACGCCTCCGCATCTGTTTCCAGAGTGTTCCCTGGCTTGGTCTTCTGCTGAGATCTATTCACCTCCTTGTAGCCATGGTAACCGTAAGGAAGTGGACCTGACTGAGAAGACCTGCAGTGAGTCAGAGGGGGTGGTGGAGCTTTTCTCCGCTCCATTCCACTTATTCCGGGTTGTCTGATTGAGATGGTGGCAGACCATCATGGAATGGGTGATGTCCTGAGAGAATGGAGCCTCTGTCATCTTTCTTGAAGAGGTGCTGTGAATTTTCACATGGTGGTACCAAGTAGACAGTCCAGTGTGCCATTTGGGATGTCTGGGCTGGAGAACCACCAGCCATCAGGGCGCTAAAACCCTTCAACCTCGGTTTGAACCTCAAGTGAATGTATGTCAGTGGATGAAGGTACCAGACACACATGAGGACGGGACTGAAAGAGAATCCTTCTGGGGATGGGAGTGGCGTGCCTCTGTGGTGGTGGAGCTGAATGGAGGAAGAGGATGGCACAGGAGTCCTACAGATGCCTGCTTACTTCAGAGTTCTCACGTGAAGGGCAGTGATGTCAGACAGAGTGGACACTGCCCAGCTCTGGAGCTTAATAACTTGGGATCCATGAAGGCGTGGGTGTTTGTGAACAACTTTGAGGGAACAGAGTTCAGAGAATCCTGTAACTGCTGGGTTCTTCATTCTCCCCCTTCCTTTCCTTCTCAACGTCTTCATTTCTCTGATTCTTACTAGAGAATATTTTCATCACCCTAAGCATGCACTCAGCATGTGACGTCTGTTCCTTTTATGTCCTTATGGAGAAAACATAAAAACATGAGTTTTGTGAATTTTGAGAGCGGGGACCTATTTCATCAACACTTCCTTCTCCACCTTCTCTTCTTCATTTTCAGTTGAAAATACAGATAGAAATCATGGGGGGAAAGGACCAACAAATGGTGCTCCTTGGAGAACGGGCTGCTCCTTGGTATAAATAAACATCCTGATGTTTATTTAATTACCAACCATTAATTTGTGGAATAAACTAAAAATTTAAATGTTTAAGTATGAAGGACATAAATCAAATACTTCCCTACCTCTAAGTTGACTGAAATGATATATGAAATTGCTCATGTTGAATTTTCAACAAGACTATGAGATTTTCTAAAAACCCTGTATCACTATATATTTTGCAGCATGAAAAAATATGACCCTCAGGATCAATGGTAATTTGCAGTAAAACAGGGCTCCTGTGATAGAATCTGCTTTACTTCCTCTTTTCTTCAGTTTTGTTCAAATGGTGACTTTGTTCTGAAGGCTGTCCGTGGTGTGTGAAGTACCTAGTCATCTCTGGGCTCCAAGAACTACCCACAGGTCTCTTGACTAAGGTCTCCTAGCAGCCCCCACACCCTAGGCCTCAAGGGTCAAGATTATGCTAATTTCCTAGGTCTGGAAAGGACACACTCTGACCTTCTGGGACCCATCTGGTAGAAGATAAAACCAACTATCTATTGTATCTGGATTTAATGTCAAGTTGACACTTGCCACAAATTAGAATCACCTAGATGAATCTCATGTGAAAAACTGTCCTATGGCCTTGATCTGTGTGGGAAGACCCACCCAAGTTGTAGGTCACACCTTCTGGTAGCATTCCTGATAAGAAGTTATGTCAGAAGAAGTATCATTTGCTCCTTGGTCTTCCCTCTACCTATCCTGCCATGGCTGCTTCCTTCCCTGAGATCAAAACCAGTGCTTCTAAGTAATAATCATGGACTACCAACCAGTGCTTCTTCAAGATCCTTCCAGGCTTCCAACTCTGGATGAGATGGTTAAATCCTCCCACCTTGTGGACTACTCTGATCACTGAGGCATCTAGCCTCAAGCACTGAGTAACTCAGGTTCTCAGCTAAGTGTGAATCTAATATTGTTACCATTTAAAAGCTGACACACATATATACATGTACATCATATACACATAAACATATATGTACACACACACACACACACAAACACACACAAGGTATTGGTTCTGTTTCCCTAGAGACCCCTGACTTATAGTGTCTAAAATTCCTGGATGTAACATGGTGATGAACCCATACAAGAGCAGAGACCTTCTAAGTAAGAAGAAGAATGCTGTTTAAGTGTAAGAAGTCCCCCATAGGCTCATGTGTTCACACACTTAGACATCAGCTGGGGTGCCATTTGGTTGTGCAACCTTTAGGAGTTGGAGTCTTGCTGTAGGAAGTCAGGTTTTATAGCCTGTTGACTTCCTGTTCACTCTCTGCTTCCTGACTCCCAACAGGGTGTGACTAACTGCCTCTCACTTCTGCCAATTGCCATGATTGACCAGACTAGATCTCTTCTTAAACCATAAGCCAGAACAAACCCTTCCTTATTTAAGTTGCAGCTTGTGAAGTATTTCCTCACTGTGACCAGGAAAGCAACAAGCACAGGAACAATAGGTTTGACTAGACAAATACCAGCTCACTACTTTTTCTGCATAAAGATGAGACTCAAGACTAATGTTAGTTGTAGAGTTCAGGTGCCTGTCAGAGTCTGGGTCATCTGGGGTCATCTATCCAGTCCGAAGTCCAACAGCAAATGCTGACTCTTTCCCACTACCTTCAGGAGAGATGAGAGCAAAGCACAGAGCCACAGGCTATGTGATGTGACTGTGGTTGTCACCCCTGCAGCAGCTTGCCTGGGCTTCCATTCTGATTTTCCAGCACAAACATTGGAAGGGGCGTTGACACACATCACCCTTTCAAGCCGAGGAAGGATGAAAAGCCCAGTGAGGTCCATTCATCTGCCAAAAGATCATGAAGACTGTAAGAGTGAAAAGAAAGCCCAACTCAGGTGACACCAAGTGGTCTGATGAACTAAGGTGGTGTCAGGGATGGTGGAGTCACAACTAAGAACTCCTGGCCAAAGCTGGTGGTACCAACACTATGGTGCTTTGTAGTTCAGCTCAAGAAGAGTGTGCAGGAACAGAAGCATCTGTGTTTTATACAGCCTGATGCTACTTTACTTTTTTTTTTTAATCACTTCTTTGCTTGTTTGGGGGAATGTGGTTTGTTTGGTTTGTTATTTTTTTCCTTCCTCCCCTTCCTTCCTTCCTTCCTTCCTTCCTTCCTTCCTTCTTCTTCTTCTTTCTTTCTTTCTTTCTTTCTTTCTTTCTTTCTTTCTTTCTTTCTTTCTTTTTTCCCTTCTACCTATGAATGTTTGCATTCAGACTAGCAGGCAGTCAGGACACCCTGTCCCCTCTTAGACAAATGAGCAACACATAGGCAATTGTAGGTTGTCAATCACTCAGATCTGCTGTCACACTGATGGGAATAACTCAGGTATGGGACAGCAGTTAGGCCAAACTCATGCTCATCTGGAGAGTCAATAGGCATCTTCTCTTTGGAAATGCTCAAAGGCTGATAGAGCTAGCAGTTGGGCATGGAGCAGGTGGGGTTACAGAGAAGAGGGAGGAAAGAGGCAGAAAAGGGAACAAATGTGGACAAGCATACAAATTAGGAACCAGCACCCCGTGCAGCTGCAATGTCCACACTGCCTCTACTGCTCTTGCTGAAGATGCTGGCTGCTCCATCTTGTATCTGAAATGGGCACAGAAGCATCTTTTATGTCTCTTGCTAACAAAATAGTCATCTAAACTACATGTTTAAGTAAAACTAAAATTGAAAAATCCATTAAGCATAGCTATAAACATCCTGATAAATCACAGATATAAAAAAATATATTGATTAAAAAATGATACAGTTAGAGGTGTGGAACACTGACACGAGCAGGACCACTTGCTTGAGCACGTTTCCCAGAAGGTCTCCAGGTTTGAAACTGCAATCGCTGCACCTGTAGAGCTCTCGGTGAGATAAATCAGGGTAGAGGATCACCAGCTGGGAAACGTAAGGCCTTCGCAGAACCCTGTCTGACCCTTCATAATGTCTTTAACACCCCCATCACCTGACTGGAACATTCTCTGCAATAAGCTCTGGTGAGGGAGAAGGCACCAAGGGTGCCTTGAGTGTTGATCATCACCAATTATGTGAATGTTCTGAGCAGGAAACATCCTTTCCATCGGTGGGAGGGGACACTTATCCAAGTCACTGAGCAGCCACGTTTCAGGATTATTCCCATAACCATCCCCTAATAGTGACGTAGCTGCTGCTCCATACGACCCAGGATGAGGCCCGAGGGCTCCATGACTACAGAGGCCTCTGGATGGATGTCCATGTCCACCCATCAAGGGGCTTTGGTCTTTGCAACCACACAGCACATGTAACAGGGTGAGTCCCCAGGGTTCTGAGGATCACACGGCCATCTGCTGAGCACATGTCTTCTCCCCGCAGTTGGCAGAGACCATGAACCCTTCGCTGGGCTTTAATGTCGAGGAAGGGAGAGAAAGCAGCAAATTTCTGTACACGTTTGATGTTACTGGGCCTGTCATCCGCATGGGTTCTTTAAAAGCATATAACATAATAACTGGATAAATACCCGTATGTTGAAAGATAAACTAATAACCAAACATATCCGCTAATTTTTTAAAGTATTTGCAGCGAAAACATAATTGTAATTGAAAACACCCTCAATGAAGAGGGAAAAATGATTTTTACGCCCCAAGCCAAACTTACGCATACACACAGAAATAATAAGCTCAACATTTCCTTGTCTCTGAACATCTGGCTTATAGTACACAAAAAGCAAATTTGGATTAACCCAAGAATTAAGTGTGTGTCATATACAAACCATTGATTAAACTGTATTAAAGTCTATAGACCTTGCGGAAAAATATAACATTCTTCATCATGCCCAGATTTTTATTATACCGTAAGGAATGTGAAGAACTATTTATCTGAATCCCGTATCAAGAAATTGAAGCAAGTCTGCAATTTGCACTTTACTGCTTGCTTGCTCCGTCCACCTTGTGAGGAGGCATGCCATGGAAGTTTGATATGAGAGAGGGCTGCACATCCTTACACTTGAAGAAAATCACTACCTAGATTTACACTCTAATTTTTATCCGTTAGAGAGGACCCCAGCTCTATATTCACTCTGGAAATACTCTGCGATATTATCAAAACCCTGGAAACAAGTCCCGACCACAAGCACAGGAGAGAATCAATTCCAGGCTTCAGTGCTCCACCCAGAGTATCCCTGCACTCAGGACCACAGCCAGCCCCAAATTCCCTAAACCCAGGACCATAGCCAGCCCAGAGACTCCATGGTCCACAGCCAACAAGAATCCAGAAGCCTGCATCCCTTCACTTTTCCAGAGGCCACAGGAGGAGGGCACACCTGCCTTGCCCACACATGCAGGCTCTCACATCACTCTGAAGGGTCTTACAGCACAGAATACGGGTGGCAATCAATATTCAGGAGATGCCTCCCTTTGGCTGGTTTGCAGGCACTCAAAGTGCCTATAAGCTGGTGAAACTGGGATCCGGAAAGTGAGCAGTAGAGCTTGGGAAACCGGCTGCCCTCAGGCAAAGCTGAGGGAGAGGCCATTGAAATTCAAATTCTATCCCATTTGCAGAGAAAGTGGCCTTGCCCTTCCTATCAAAATAAGAGTAACATCTTCCATGTCTCCCACCTGCTCCAGTTTGAAGTTAGTTTGAAACTTTGAGGTTTGTGTTTTATTTGTATTTTGAGTCTATTGGTTGCCGTTTTCTGCCAAGGTAGGGATGAATAGAGTGGATGGACAAAGGGCTTTTCTCAAAAGCTCTAATACTGAACTATGTACTCTGTCCTTCATTGTGTAGTCCAGGCTGGCTTTGAACTTGTCACCCTCTTACCTGTGCCTCCCTAGTGCTGGGATAAAAGCATGTTAGGCCACATTAGCCACTTCTTGTACTAATCACAGCTCTCAAAATTACAAAGAATAAAGAGCTGGCATAAGCCATTCATCTCCCATGAACCACGCACTTCTGGGCACTATGCACTAAAACCCAGCTACCTGGGCCTGGGGATGAAGTGAGCTTTGGTCCAGAATACCTTGGTTGCTTTGTGGCAGAAGCTTCACCCTTACTGTGTTGTTCTCTGACAAGGGCAGAGTGATGAAAATAGAAGAGACATAATTATTTTTTTTTAATTCCAAAAAATTTGCTAGATGTCCATAAATAATCAATTTGATCACTTTAGCGAAAGACAAGTGTTAAAATGATGGAGAACAGCATTCACCTAGACTTGTCTGCAGTCTTTGCATCATTCTCCCCTCCATCCCTCTTGCTGACATGCAGAGATGATTTTAATTAAGAGCCCTTGACAAGGCTCCATAGTCATTTAAAATTACTAGCTCAGGAAAATCTTTATAAAGATGGCTTTAAAGAGTTCAGAAGTCCCCCTAGTTCCCTGTATCAAGAGGGTGCACTATAAAATTGTAAATGAGAGTTTCGCAGCCGCGAGGTGATAAAGTGCTGTTGTTTTTCTGGTTTGACGTTTCATGGATTCCAAGTGGGCCTCGCTTACTGACATAGCATAAATCACGGTGCAGACCTGGATATTGTAAAACTCAAATACAGGCACTTTTTTTTTTTTTTTTGAGACTGTGAAGTTAACAGTCACCAGTAAGTATTCTAATAGTATGAGTTATTGCAAAACATCATAATTAGGGTACAAGATAGTAATGTTTACAGTAGAGGAGTACCAAAATCTAATTGCCAACATCATTATAATAGCTATGAATTAATATATCAACGGGAATCTCGATGACTATTTTAATGGGGAAACAAAGCATCTTTTGTGCTCAAACAATGGGTCTAAAAACACAATCAACGCCCTTTCATCACAAAGAAATTCCTTTTGCTGTGAGCTGGTGAGAGCTTTACAGCACTATTTTAGTCCCCCCTAGAGGTCACCTTTGCTTTCTTCTGCCCCCACACAGTGCCTTAAGCACCCCACAGCCTTAATGTGTCTGTCAATGTGTCTGTCTGTTGCACACACATTCCTCACAAGAGAAAGTAAGCACCCTGAAGACAGGAGCTTTTACTAAAAGCTAAAGCCCAAGTTTTCTCAAGTGTATGATGATCAGCAAACACAAACGCCGCCGTTTCACTGGTTGAACTAAAGGATTTGAACTAGCGTACAGGGCTGGAGGTAGAATGCTTGATTAGCAAGCACAAGGCCCTGGGTTCTACAGACACTTGGTGTGGGCCTGCCTGTAATCTTAGCACTCCGGAGGGAGAGACCACCAGGAAGGCGGAAGTTCAAGGTTATCCTCAGTTAGTTACAAAGTGTGTTCAAGGTCAGTCTGGGATCCACGAGATGCTATCTCGAAGACATCATCACCATAGACAAGGATGGTGATGCAGTGAGGAAAGGCAAGGCAGGACCAGTTCCCAGGCTGAATGAGCTTGAATGAAGCAATGCCACCAAAAGGATGAAGCTGGTCTATGACATGGAAGTGCACTTGCTGCTGCCTAATTGATCATGGTTCGACCTCCTTAGGAAAAATATATTAAAATTAAATTTATAACATAAGACAGATTTGGACATCATCGCGTCATCTGGTTCGAATGCACCATTTTCTGTAAGAAAGCGGTCATTCCCCAGGGCTGTGCATGGGCCTTCTCTATCAATAAACCATTTGAAGTGCTGGGAGAATCGAAAACAGACAGACAGACAGACAGACAGACAGACAGACAAACAAACATGAAACTTCTAGAAAACATAACTTACCTTCACTCTTCCAAATAAAGCAACAGATCATAATTTTTATTGTATTTAATGATACACGATTGTTTAAATTTTTACTTTCTTTCACAGGAGGTTAGATAAGATATTAGATATTACCCAAGATGAACTTAAGCTTACAGGAATCTCCCTGTCTCCCAGTGCTGGGATTCAGAAACATTAGTCATCACAACAAGTTTAATTTACTATTTCTTAGAAAAACATTCAAATGGTTGCTAAATCGATCATAAACCTGAAACTGTCTTTGTGGGGAAAAAAAGGAAACCATGTTAATTTTAACATAAGTGGCCTTTTGGAGAGGCCTGGAGAGGAGCTGGTGAGGGTTTCTGCAGCCTGGATCGTCTGACTCAGCAAAACACCAGGGAAAGAACAAAGCAGGTCTGGGGGTCACTGCATGGATGAAGGATCCCTCCCTTGAAGGACTAGCTGGCTGCCTAGGGAGATGGCTCAGTAGTAAAGTGCTTGCAGAACAGGTATAAGAACCTAAAATGGAAGCTTAGAACTAACAGAAAACAAAGCAAGTAACCTGTGTCTGTAATATCAGCACAGGGATGGGAAATACACCTGGGGTTGCTAACCAGCCAACCTGCCTTACTAGGCTTGTTCCTGGTCAGCAAATAGACCCTGCCTCAAAATACAAGGTGACTTGTACCTGGAGAATAACACATCAAAGATTATCTTCTGATCTACACAGCATATGGACACACGTGATTATTCAAGCATGAGCGTACACACACACACACACACACACACACACACAGGGGCATGGACGCATACATAAAAGATACAAATGGGGAAAGCCCATACCCAAGGGGATCAAGAGAACCAGGAAGACCACAGCAGGGTTCAGTCCTCGGTTCCACTCTGAACATCATCCGCAGAGCCCCTGCGAGACTGCACATGGTTGTGTGCTATGTTACTTCAAACAATTAGGTCATAGTGAAGACCAGCCTAGCCAAGTTCCTCCTTCAGATCAAAGCTGTTTACACCACAAAAGCATAAACAAGCAGAAGGCCAAGAGCCCCTCTGATGTGGTGAACGCCCTCCCCCCTTCATTCTCACTGGTATTGTTAAGGAATCTACTCAGAAACCCAGACTGAGAACAACGCACATGATAAACCAGCATGGTTAATAGGGAAAAGAATTAAAAGGGAGGATGTGTTAGCGCAGCCTCCTGACCTCTTTGTGGCTGCTACCCGACAGAATTTTCATTCTGTTTTCCATAGTGCAACCAAAGACTTGCCTGCAGATTTCTGGGCTCCTTCATGGGTCCTACCAGTAGATTCTTTGCAAATCTCCATGTTCTCTTGCTTAGCTCTTCTGACTCTTATATTCACACTACTCAGACTACATGAATGCGTTCTTAAGAACATGAGCTGCGTGGCATACTTTATTTCAAACCTTGCCCCCACCCCTCCACTCTGTCTTTTTGTGCTGTTTCCAGTCCCTTTTATTGCTCAAAGAATCATAAAGTTTTAGAGCTCAGGGGAAACCTGTGACATCGCACTCCAATTCCTCATTTCACAGATACCTCTCAAGCCCTTGCCTGCCCACAGCCCCACAGCCCCACAGCCCCACAGCCCCACAGCCCCACAGCCCCATAGCTGCTGAGGGGTGGTGGGGAGTCTGAGTTAGGACATTCTCTGACCGCCGCAGCCCTGCACAGTGGGCAGATGCCTGAGAGTATCCGTCAGTACACAGAGTCAGCTCACCACTAGCCACTGTGTGAGTACACGTGAGCCATCTTTTCCTTCTCCCTATTAAAAGGTAGGAGGAAATAAAAGGTCTCCAGGACTCAGAAGTGCCATTAATGACACCAATAGAAGCAAACGCAAAGCTATTTGATGCCTACTGGAGGCTGCACGGCTCTGATGTGATTCCTCTGCTTGCCTTTGGGCAAACACACTGCTAATGTCCTCCTAATCTCTGGCAGGCATCCTGCATAGTCCTATGGGGAGCAATATGCTGAATTTTAGCTTTGCAGTGAATTCCTCCAAATATGGTTTAGTGGCAAAGGAAATTCTTACTGTTTTGAAAATGAGACAGAAGTATAATGAAAAAAAAAAAAAAACCCACCTCTGAAACAAAAGATTCTCTCCTTGTGGCCCTATGTTTGTCTGTACTATGGAGTCTTTGTTACATTGCTTTTTCCTTAGTGTTTAATTAATTTCAAAAAAATAAATATGAAGGATGACATAGGACATACCAAGGGACAAAGATTGACCAGTGTGTCTGCGGTCCACAGAGACCAAGGGACAATGGACCATACTCACACCTTGTCTCTGTTTGTTCATTGGAAGGAGGCATAGGACAGCCATCTAAGTGTGTTCACCACAGAACCTTTCAGAGTTACCAGGGGTTACCCACACATGCAAGTGTCAATATGTCTTGATGGATCCATTGGCTGTATTCCTTCCATGGTTTGGTGTACTGTTATTTGGGTGGCTAGACCTTCAGTCTACCGGACAGAAAAGTGTCAATGAGAAAAATAAACAACACAGCGCAAGGGTGGTCTGCATTCCAAGGGGTAGCTGTGAGCTTTAGAGAGTGAAGGCATAAGCATATATTCAAACTTCAGGCTCTGTCACTTTCAAGGTCATTACTTTAAACACAAAACCCCAACAGAATATTACTGTCTGCTTCCAGAAAGCATATACACAAATAGGTGCTATCAACGAGGGAAACCCTGTTAAATAATTTCATACTAACACATAACACAACTCAATGAAGATCTCTATGACCTTATTAAAAATGACCAACATAGCCAAGTATGGTAGGGTTCACCTTTAATTCTAGCACTTGGGACACAGAGGTAGGCAAATGTCTGTGAGTTTGAGACCATCCTGATCTACATAGTGAGTTCCAGGGCAGCCAGGACTAACTACATAAACAGACTCTGTCTCAAAAGAACAAACCAAATCAAGACAAAACAACATGATCAGTAGTTAATATTTGAAAGAACAATAGAATTGTCTGTGGTGCTAATGGAGAGAACATACTTCATGATACCTTCTATAAGGGCTAGAAGAAGATGCTGGATGGCAAGAGACCAGGGTGCAGGAGACGGACTTGGGCTCTGCAATGAATCTCTGTGCATAAACTCAATATCCTGCTCTCTTGCCTGAATGGGCTATGTCAGGCCCCGGCCACCCAGATCATCTGTCTCATGTCCTGGTTGGAATAAGAGGTGGATTGCTCTTGGCACCTGTGCAGTACTTCAGATCTGGACTCCCATTTATTCATGGGAAGCTTGTCCCTGTTCTCAGGCAATCTTTACCCCTCTCTGTGGGGGGAGAGAGAGAGAGAGAGAGAGAGAGAGAGAGAGAGAGAGAGAGAGAGAGAGAGAGAGAGAGAGAGAGAACACAGCTTCCACAAGGGCCTTGGCATCACTAGAGAAAGAATGCCAAAAGCAAGACATGACAGGGGTCTGAGTGCTTAGCAGCAAAGTTGTAAGTGTCAAAAGTCAAGGGTGTCCAGGAGACAAATTTGGTGTGAACCCACACCAACTGCCCTGATAACAGCATGAGGGAAAGGAGGTTTGCCTCCCAGTGTTGTTTTTAGTGTATGCTGTTAAACAAGACAGGATGATGGAGTGAACATTTGAAAACTGTGACCCACACCCCAAAGCCTTCCGAACATCATCCCGACTTGACCTCCTCTATCAGATAGCCTGCTGTTAATCCAGCCAGATGTGCCGGGTGCTGCTGATGCCATCATGACACTACCTCTTCCAGATGTTTAGGCCCACTTCTCAGCATCATTTGCTGGGTGGCTGGCTGATGTGTCTCCTCCATGCTGTGATGATTTTCTGCTACCCAGAATGTTTATGGGCTCCATAAAGGGCAGGTTCTAAAAAGATTATAGGCACTGAAAAAGGAAATACAACCTTTTCTTCTGGAGAGTGAGCAAAACAAACTAAACATTTTTGGAATTTCTTGCCTGCCATGAGAAGGTGATGCCCCCCCCACCTCCACCCCCCCATTGCCACCTTGGTTGTTTTATGTCCTCAACAAAAGTCTTCAAGGGGTGGAATAAAAATCCCAGATATGAGACAAATGATCTCTTTCCATCTCCAGGAATGAATTTGTCTCATCAGGAAAGCCCCATGAAGAAGATGCTTGTTCCCAGAAGCACAATTTGAGTTCACACATTCTGGTATCCCTAGAACATCACTTTTTGAAAGCACCGCTGTCTTTTTTTTTTTTAAATTATCTAAGATTCTGAAAACTTTTATAGGTTCACATAAAAGGCCTTCATACATTTTACTGTGTCTGGATCATTCACATTGAAGAGTTGCAAAGATTTGAGGGTGTCTGCCACATGGTCTCCTATCTCAGCATATCAGAGCAAGAATGGCTCTCCAGGAACTTGAGATTGTCCCCATGTAGTCACCCCTGCCCAGCAGGGATAACCTCATTTAAAAATGGCTTGGGACTCGCTCTTGGAGCACCTCTCCCAAACTCCCAGCAGGAAGTTACCCATGCCCTAGTCTGGGATAGTGGCTTCACGTCTTATCCTAGGCCAGTGGATGAAGAAGTGAGCCCCAGGAGGCCTGGGAGGCAGAAGGACCCTTCATCCTCTTCTTCACACAGCACTCTTTTTCTTCCTGGATCCCAGAGGTGATGAAACGTACTAGGATGACAAAAACCGATGCTTTCACTTCTGGACATGTCCAAACTCAGCTTGCAGAAAAATCACAGGGCCCACAAGGCTGAATTCTCAAGACAGTCCTCGAGGTCCTCCCCCTGTCAGAGGCTGGGAATCTTTGGCATTCTCAGGTGTCATGTGACTATGTCCTTTCCAGCTCTACCTCAGTCTTCAACCAGTCTGCTCTGGTGCATACCAGCACTCCCCTGGTCTCCTCACAGGAATGCCATTTTGTATTAGGGCTTATCCTTCTCCAAACAAACAAACAAACAAACAAACAAATAAATAAATGCATTGCATCTAAACAAGGCCCCAATTTTATACAAGATGCACTCTCTGTCACCAGGTGGACACACACTTGTGTGTGCTGTTTAGCCCGTGACTTTGATCTAATATAACTCACCAATGGTTGTGACTTTTCTGAGCTGGTGAGAACCAGCTTGGGATCCAAGTCTTCTGTGGTGAGTCTCAGGGGCTGGGTGTATCCAGCAATGGCCAGATGTATGCATCTACTTTGTTCTGGATGATACCAATCCTTATCAAAAGAGCTTGAACTTCACCTTGGAGAGTGAGATGCTACAGTCAGGATAAGTGCCCAAGGCCTGTCTTCCACTTCCTTATCTGGCCCCTACCTCACATGGAGCCCTTGTGTTGGCTTTAGGCTCTCACTCCATACCTCCCTCTCTGTGTTATCCTTTCCCCTTGAAGATCCCTC
This sequence comes from Arvicanthis niloticus, assembly GCF_011762505.2. Taxonomy (NCBI): domain Eukaryota; kingdom Metazoa; phylum Chordata; class Mammalia; order Rodentia; family Muridae; genus Arvicanthis; species Arvicanthis niloticus. The sequence goes on from NC_047671.1 coordinate 8,294,441, forward strand.
TGTTCTTTTGGTCCCTTCTCTCCTACCTCCTCATTGCTGGTTCTGGATACTGGGGATCCTGGCTATGCTGAGCATACCAAGATTCCCCCAAGCCAGTCTGATACATAAGATATCACCCTTGGGCTAGGGAAGCCCAAGTTAGTTCAGTCCATGTGGATATTTCCTTGCATGGAGCATTGCTCCACCCCACCCCTAGGACACTGGTAACTAAAAAACTCTGCCATAAGAACAGACAGAGTCTCTCCTTAACTATCCCGAAGTCACCTGGGTAAAGTTATCCTTGTTCATCACTCGACCCTAAAAGCCCCACTTGGCAGCCATGATGTCAGATGACAACATGACAAGAAGCCAAAGCAGAGAGACTAACTTGAGAACACTAGCAACTAGAGCACTCAGGATCACTCTATTGATCAGATGCTGTCTAGAAGGTTCCCAGTGAGAAAGGAACAGGGCAGGCTCCACAGACTCTCCTAGTGCAGGAAGTCCATGGAAAGCAGGAAACACGATTCAACCCCCAGCTGCGGCACCCGTGAGTCTCACTGACCACAGGAAGTGTGATGTCTGCTACGGAGTAGGTACTTCCTGTGTTACATTACTTCTCATCATGGAGGCCAAATAAAGGTGTCATCAATGCCTCAGGGGTGCAGGTAGCATGCATCAACATACTATGGGAGAGGCCCTCAAGTTGGCACCCATTTTGATTAGAGTACAAGGAAGGTTGTGTGTGTGTGTGTATAATAACTGAAATATTTCTACATTTTCCATGTGTCTGAAAAAGGCCACAGCACGCGCGAGTATGCACTCATGTAGTTGTGTGGTTATTTACTTGTGTGGTCACAAGGCAGTGTGCTCATCTGGGACCTTCAGCTAATGGAGTGCCTCCCCTCCTGTACCTCTCACCCATTCTATATTACCATGTTCTTTCTAGCCTCTTTCCTCAGTCTTATGAGGACTGCCTGAGGGGTCCCCTGTATTCTCAATTACTCAGAAAGTAGGTTTGCAAAGAGTCCCTAAGGAACTTGGCTTCATTGTGCAGGTGAGTTCCTTCCCTGGAATGAGCTAAGATGTGCAGACTACCACTCACCCACACCTTACCCAGATCCAACCAGTATCTGTAGCTCCCACTCCTGGTAAGGGCTGTTGTACACCTGTCCTGTAAACACAAGTCCCAGGAACCACCTGTGGACGATCCCTGCCAGCCAAATCTGCCTTCATGGAGCATAATCTCTGAGAATGCCCTAATTTCCCCCATTCCCTAAGCCTGTCATAAGGGCTGAGACGGGCTTATCCCTCTGAACAGATGAGATTAGTCGATCATGTCAGAGTCAAGAGGGGGATTATGATGCTTGTAATACACTGAGTCAAATTAAATGCTTTTGTTTGTACATCAGAAGATCCCGTTGCTGAGCTCCTCTGTCTTCCACCGGGTATAATAAATTGCCAATAAAACACAAGAGTGCAGAGGAAAACCCTCCAGCAGAGAGCAAGAACAAAGTCAGGAAGGCTTAATTTTTTTCTTTTCTGTCCAGCCCGGTGAATGAGATTCTTAGTTCCACTGCCTGCCTTGCAGTTTTTTACTATCAAGTGGGGACTGAACACCAGAGAGCTCTGTTCTAAACGGTTGGTCCTGGCTTCTGTCTAGTGGGATCCTGGACTCAGCATCTGCTCTCATTATGGTATGAACAGGGTTTGGGGAGTCACACACCTCCACAACTTTGTGTGCATGGTCGCATATGTGCATACGTATGCACACACACATATGGATAGAAGGGGGGGGGAATACTGTAGTTCTTCTTCTGCTCTTGGTTGCCCATCCCCTACCCCCACTCCCTGCTTCCCCTAGGGCTGCCTTCGAGTGATTTAGATTAGAGAACATACCCTTCTTTCAAATTTTATTAAGAATTACCCCAGCAAAGAGTAAAGCCAAGGGAGACACTCATGCAAAGTCTTGACTGTCACTCTAGACTTCTATTGGTGTCAGTAAGGATAAAGTCTCTCCTAGAGGATTTTATAGTAGATTCCACACCTGTGACACTTCACGGGCAATAGATGCACTTCTATACAGACATAGGGGCTCTACTCCAGTGCCTCTTGGTACCATATATTTTCCTGTAATCTATGAGTCCTGCTACCCTTGCTCTGCCTCTGGTCAGGCTTGAGCAAGCTTTACTATCAGAGAACGCATGTGTCTTTCCCTTCCAGAGGTGAAATCATATGCTGTCTCCCAGGTGGTGCACTGATGTGCGAACTCCAGGTCCGCTGTTCCAGTGAAGGTGGCTGCTCCAGAGGAAGAGGTGCTTGCACACATGCTGACTCTTGAGTTTTCTTTAGAAAGGGATGGTGGTGATTAGGACTCTCAGCTTCTAGACGCAAGGTGGGCATCAGGAAGACCAGCACTCCCAGCCCAGCAGAAACACACACGTGAAGGTGTGAGCATTTGAAGCTTTGTCTGAGGCAGTGAATGAGTCAAAGCCTGAGACACAATAACACCTCTAGGTAAGAGAGAGAAAAGGATGTGTAAGCCCTCAACACTGAGTGGCATTTGATTCAACTCACTCAAACAGAAAGCCATAGGAGCTGTGAGAGGCACCTCAGCCAGAGCGCTGTCCCACAAAATATCCACACCTGTGCACACACTCTTCTCTCTGCATCCCTCCAGCTCTCACTAGGAAGACTGGGGAGGGGGGAAGTCTCTCACGTTACAGGTCTGGCATCGGAACCAGGATACACTTAAGGAAAGTTTTAACCAGCCTAAACAAAAGCCCCAAAGGCCTGGAGAAGGGGCAGCCAATGGCAGTATCTCTCGGAACTGTAAGAAGCCTTAAAGATATCCGAACCCGTGCTGCAAAGACAGATGCAACCAAAAACTGCACCGGCACTTTCATGTTACTATGACAAAATGTATCACAAAGGAAACTTAAGGAAAGGGAGAGTTTGTTTTGGCTCCCAGATCAAAGGTACAGTCAGTCATGGCCGGGAAAGGGCAGCAAGAATAAGAAGCATCTGGCCCACAGTCAGATGCAGAGAGAGGTAAATGCTGCCTCTTTACCTGGTTTTACCTTTTTATTCAATCCAGGATATTGCCCTGGGAATGTGACCACTCATATTCAGGGTAGGTTTTCTGTACTCAGTACCTTTCTGAACACACTCATACCATACACACACGCACGTGTACACACACACACTTCCATGGTAATTCTAAATTCAGTGAAGTCAACTGTGAAGATTAAGCAGTATAAGTGTGCACTTGGAGTAAGTACAAAAATAACTGATGAGGAGGACCAGCCCAAGGGCTATGAGAGTGAACAAATATGGAGGTGGGAAAGCCTGTGTGCCACCTGTGGTGGAGCAATATGCTGATAAACTGCAGGTTGTAACACTGGAGAAGATGAAAAATGTCACAAAACAACAAGCTAACAGAATGACAGATTTTATCCAACCACATGGATAATTAAATTAATGTAGCCTGTGATTAATGCACAAAGCTTATCATACAGGATTAGAGGCAAGAGCCAAATCTAAGTCACTTTAAATAAAAGACAGGCATAAGCTGAGCCTCATGGTGGCCAGGGTTGTGACCATTCCACTGGATGTATACTGTATGTATATATAGCCTGATGTATACTGTCTGTATATAGCCTGATGTATACTGTCTGTATATAGCCCAATGTATACTGTCTGTATATATCCTGATGTATACTGTCTGTATATATCCTGATGTATACTGTATGTATATAGCCTGATGTATACTGTATGTATATAGCCTGATGTATATTGTATGTATATATCCTGATGTATACTGTATGTATATAGCCTGATGTATACTGTATGTATATAGCCTGATGTATACTGTATGTATATAGCCTTGTCTGGACTTCCCCCTTTGCCCTTTTTATTTCATCTAGGACCTTGTTCCATGGGCTATTGCTACTCATTTACAGGGAGAGTCTTAGCCTCTCAGTCAAACCTGTCTGGAAATAGCGTCACAGACACTCCCAAAGGGGTACCTCCTTAACACTCTTCTTGTTTATTAATCCAATTACATTGACAATCAAAATTAGCCATCACAGCAAGACATAGCAACCCACCAGTTTTGTTGATAATTAGTTACCATATCAGTACACTATACCCAGAATACCAGGTCTCAGTTGTTGTTGTTTTTTAATCTGTATCTATTAAAACTATTTGTATACCAAAACTATGCTTTAAAAGAAACTCTGTTCAGAGTAGCAGGGCAAACATAAGCATTATATATCACTGCCAAGTTGAATGAACATGATCTTCATGTGCTAGGGGTTCATAATGAGCAGACAGACCATTGGCTAAGCAGCAGTTGTAAGACATCTTCAAGTGATGGGAAGAGGGATGCTTTATATGAGACCAACAACTACAGTCATGTTTCTCATTCTTACACAAAATTCAAAGGTATCTATCAGGTTTCACAGAGTCATCAGCAAAACTCCCAGCAAGCGGAGACTGGCCTCTACTCTTGAAATCATGTGATAGTTCGGGCACACACCTGGATGTGTCATGCAGAATTCTCTTTAGGGAAAAAATCAAATCCATAAGTCTTAATAGTAAGGTTAAATGAATTAGAAATAATAATTCACTCGCTATTTGATTCAGACATGGAAATGATCCCGTAACTGGGTGGGCAGCACTGAGGGGCTTCATATACATCGTAGGCTTTCATGACAGCTCCGTCACTGGCAACCTGCCTTACTGGCAAACATAAGAGAAAGTGGTTAGGGGACGGCTGTTTTCAGCACAAATCAACCAGAAGTTTTTCACTTGACTCTCAGGAGCTGCTCGTTTTTGTTTTTTTTTTTTTTTTGGGGGGGGGGGTTGTCAGGAACAAGTAGATGACATGTAGAGTAGACCCAAGTGCTCCATCTCCTGGAAACGGCGAAATTTTTTTTGTCAATGTTTGATGAAGTGATAGATGATACACTTTTCAATTCAGGTCGTGTCGATCATTTAAAAGATATGGGGAAAGCAGAGTTGTCTTCAGTGGACACTAACAATTTGGGGAACACAGCTTCCTAAACTGTGGGTCACATAACTCAAGGTGAGGGTCAGGGAAAGAGACATCAGTAAACGGTTTCTGACCATGCAGAAGCCAAAATTCATCTAAAATCAAATACCTAATAGATCTGAGCTTCTTTGGGGGTTGGTGGCTTGTGTTTCATCCCAGAGCTTCCTTGAAGCCTTGGTGCTGAATTCCAAGTGTACACATTGCATTGTGTCACACCACAAAACACCAACAAACACTGTCTGAAACACTCTTGCTCAGATACAAGGACCACTGCAAGTTTTGAACCATAGTGTTTTTACTATACATACACAACTTTTCTGCTCTTATAGAAACATGATGCTTTGATTATAGTTAATGAAGAAATTTAATATTTCATACTTAATGGTAAGCTTCAATTGTCAACTTGACATGATACTGTATATGATATATATATACTGTATATATATAGCCTGATGTATACCGTACAGACAGTATACATCAGGCTATATATACAGGCTATACAGTAGCTGGGAAGGGTGTATCAGACAGTATACAGTATACAGACAGTATACATCAGGCTATATATACAGGCTATACAGTAGCTGGGAAGGGTGTATCAACGAGGAATTCTCTAGATTAGGTTGGTCTGCGGGCATTATGGTGAGGGATATTTTTCTTAATTAGCCCTTAAGAGGTCTACTCACTTCAATAAAGCAATCTGTGGGCTGGGTCCTAGATGGGAGAAAAAGGAGAGAGTAAGCCACGTACCAGCAAGCATGCATTAATTCACCACAGCCCTTCCTTGACTGTGGGTGTAATGTCCTAGCTGGCTTCTAGTTCCTACTATCTTGAGTTCCCACTAGTGATAAACTATAACCTGAAACTCTGAGCTAAAGAAACCTCTTCTTCCTAAGTTGCCATTGTCAAGGTATTTGATCACAGTAACTAGAAATGAAACTAGCATATCTGTCATGGCCCTTCTTGATAAAACAAGTTATTATAGCTCTGATTACACTGTTAGAATATCTGATTTTTTAAAAATTTGAAACCTTGGTTACTGACTCAAGTTTCACCTTTAAAAATGTTAAATGCATCTTATCTTGGGATTCAGGTAGAATTTCTAAGGGTTTCTGAAATGACCCTAAACATACCTTAGCTATTTTGTGCTGGTATTCTCACAAGGTAGTACTCTCAGTGAATATCTCTATAGTTGTTTTATGTGCTTGTGTACCCTGGGTTTCACAAAAAGACTTTAGGTGTAGGGGCAAGATGGGTGTGTGAGTAGAAGGTTAAGAAACCCTATTCCAGGAAATATCAGTTCCAGGGCATGGTAAGAGTCCATTTTCAGTGCAATGGGTTTGTTAATTTGTGTCACGGGCCTACTAAAAATCTTAGCTTCCCTTTACTTTCCACAACTTTTCATCAGATGCTTCAGACTGAAGCTACTTCAGGTACTATCTTCCCTACCCTCTGCACTAACCAGAAGGTGGACATTCTTTCTTATACTTCCTGGACAGGAAGAACTTCGTTGTAACTACATTGGTCTCCAGGGATGACAACAGTGGAAACACATCTTAGAAAATAAAAACCCCTCAGAGATTATGTGGCTTCAGGTTTGGGTCAGATTGCTATGGTGTTGGTGTGGAGAGCTAACCAGTTAGCTACATAAGCTAACTCAAGACTGATTCTCACAGCAGTGATCTTTCTTAAGAACCCATGAATTGCTAGCTTCATTCAATGAGGTGTCACTAAAGACCATGAGGGACAAGCAACCTGTCCTTGGCCAATGGGTCACAGTCCAAGGCATGTGACCACTGGAACTGGAGCTGGTGTCCAGTGATATGTCTCTGGTTGCTCAGTCTTCTGTTTCTCCAATTGCAGACTTAATTTGCCAAAGCTGGGTCTTGTGGCTCGTGATGTTTCTGGAGTGGAGACCCTGGACCAGGTGTCTACTCTCTATGGATTTCAGATTTCTTGCTAACTTTACATAAAGCAGGGAAGTTAGTTAAAAAAGAAAAAAGGATAGCCAAAAACATTGCATTTTTGTAGCAGAGAAAATTAAGAGACGAGAAGAGAAGACTCTCTGACAGAATTCAAGGGTTCATGCTTCTTATAGCATTCAAACTAATGAACTAATATATTTAAAAATTCTCTCAGAAATAATATTTGTGTTGGTTCAAATTATTTTAATATCCAAGATCCTTAGAGTGCAAGTGATCATGAACTAGACCCGTCTCTACAGTATGCATGGTGTGTAGCGACTCTGGCTGTCACCTCCCTTCACAGTATTAATTATCCAGATAAGCTAGGTGATACTACCTACAAGGTACACATCAACTGACTACTGTGTGGGACGCCCCCTCACCAGTCCCTTCTGGTTGAAAAACACTTTATATCTCAGAGACATTAAATTCTTCAAGAAGTTCAAAGATCTGCTGGCATAGCACTTGGGGGGGGGGGCACTGAGGCCTACTCTTGATATAATGCCAGTATCAACCACGAGCAAGCACTCAACAAGTTCTACTTGCAAAGGATGTGCTACTGAGGAACTCCAGCCACACGTCAGTGTTGCACCGCAACAGCCTAGCTCGCTTCAGAAAGGAGTCTAATTTGGAGAAAACATCTGGTAGATAAAAACAGCCACTCAATAAGCCACCCTTGCTCTACTCACTGTCCCTTTCCCTTGGAGAACTGTATGAAAATGCGCTGGGGGGACATGCCTGGTGTGAGGTTAGCCTACACACAGGCTCACATGCCAGCAACCATCCGGAGCACACAGAGGCTGGTGGCAACCCTCCTTCTCCCTGGGGCCGTCGTCTGAAGCTTAGGGTACTGAGCCAGAACACTCCTCACATCAGCTGCTGGATTAAGAACTGATGATGGGTGAAGGAGTCAGAATGAAATAATACAAATCTGGAATACAAAAGGTTTCTCTAAGCTTCAAAGTCAGGCCAGCAACAGAAAGCAGGGTGTGTGTGTGTGTGTGTGTGTGTGTGTGTGTGTGTGTGTGTGTGTGCGTATACACACATAACACACACACACACACTGCCAACACACACACACTGCCAACACACACACACACACACACACACACACACACACACTGCCTTTCTTCTTTGGGAAATAACCAAGAAATTCAAGGCAGATTGGTGGGTGGCCTCATTTCTGGAATAGAATCTAATTACTTAGTTGCATCTTTGAAATCTTTAAAAAAATATATATCTATTAATATACATTAAGATTTCTAATATGAAACTAAATCATTAGATATATAAATAAAATATACATTTTAAAATATAATTTATATATTTAATATATAAAATAAAAATATATTAAATATATATTTAATAGGCATTTTAAAAATTAGATATATAGTTGAAATATATTTAAATATATATATATATATATATATATATATTTTCTAATATGCAACTAAATAATTAGATTTTATTCCAGAAATCTGGCCATCCACCAATCTGCCCCCAATTCCTTTTGTATTTCCACAAAGAAGAAAGACAGAGAGTAGCTGCCACGGCACCAGGTCACAGTGTCCAGCAGTCAGCAGAAGTCTAAGGAGCAGACATCTGGAGCTATTATCTAGCTGAGTGTATCTGGAACATAATGGTTCTAATGGTCTACTGGCCTCAAAGGGACTGAGAGCTGGCAAGAGATGGGGACTGGGGTTGTTCTTTCATGCCTCTCCTGGTACCTTCCTGCAGCATATCTGTTCTGAACCAGCACTGGAGTGGACAAGGTATATACAGTGGTCTGTACAAGAACATGGCCACCAACCTTGCCAACAATTCTCTGCTCCATGCCTAGACCCAAGCAATAAGCCCATGGCTGATTCAGAAGGTGACAATCAGCTGGAGCATCAAGACATGAAAGCCCATGAGCTCCTTGGAACAGGGAGCCTATCTCCAGTTCCTAACTCCAACTTATTCCTGTGTGTGATTTTGAGAAGCTTCTTGCACGCCTTTATCTGCCAGTTCTGGGTATTAAATAAAGCTTCTGCCCCCAACCTCAGGTGTGAGCTCTAGGAAGGGTTAGATGCTTTCCTTGAGAAACACTGCAAACAGCCAAGCTAGAGCTAATCATTTATTTTTCCTTCAGTGGCCATGTGAATAAACATTGCTTCAATCCCACACCATTAATCAAAAGTTCGAAATTACTTATGCCTTTGGTAAGGTTCTGTTCTGACATATCTCCTGTACAGTCCACACCTTGCTGTACATTGCGTGTCTTGAGATGGAAAACAAATTTTGTTATGAATCAAAGGCAGAAAGATCAGGTCAGTGTGAAGTTCTGTGTCAGCATCTCCGGGTCTCTAAAGTGGGGTGTGGCTCTGCAGTTTGATGTTCATCAGAGAGGGGACGCTGCAGCCCTTCACAACTGAGAGCCCCTTCTTAGCATTTCTTTCTCCTTTCGCAGACTTGGAGACCTGTAATAAAAGCATGAAGGTCAAAGGTGCTTTTGTCTTTTGTTTAATAAAATGTCACAAGGGTAAGCAAAGCCATTCGTGACATGCGTCCGTCCCAGTGTATGTAGAGAGTGGACAGGAACCTGCTGCTGTCACTGCTGGCATCATGGCTCTTCTAGGGTCAGCCTACCTTCAAAGCTTTACCTTACAGAAGACACCCTCTCTTGCCCCTGTCTCTGTTACAATGGCTCTTTTGGATATGTGCAGACAGCAGCTAGGCTTCTATGCTGACCACACAGGCATCTGATGGCTATGCAGAGGCTGATGAAATGACACCCGTAACTCCCCCTCATCTTTCTGCCCCTTTATTCCTACCTCAAGAAGAATTATGCCATTAATAAAAGACCCTATGTTTCCCTTCTTTAAGCAGCCAGTAATATGTGTGTGAAAACTCCCTATTTTCTGCATTTCCATCTCCCATTTGTGCCGAGGCACAGTGGTCTAATTATCGTCTGCTGTCCGACAAGTCTCCTTTCTCTCAGTGTAAGAGCAGACTTCCAGGGACTTCTGAGACAAACCCTGCAGAGAAGCAGCTACAGTGTTGCCACCACCATCTTGTTGACGAATGAACCTGGGAATCCTGTGAGCCTGCAACCCTCCTGGACTGTGGCACCACTGAAGGAATCCAATGAGAATTTATTTCAATTCAAATCTTCAAAGTTTGTAATGCATTTTTTCTGTCCCCACAAAACTTACCTAAATAAAACGTATTTGTGAAAAACAATAGAGTGCCAAAATCTGGTAATATGAAAATAATTAAATTGTAGGAAAATACAGGATTGTAATCTGGCCTGCTCAGTTTTTTGTCTGTCTGTCTGTCTGTCTGTCTGTCTGTCTGTCTGTCTGTCTGTTTCAGTGAGATATTTGATTGTGCTGTTCTGCTCTACAGTCTGGATTTTTTTAAAATCTAGTTAAGTTTCTTAATGTTTAATTAGCCTTGATCTGATTTTTTTTTTATATTCCCACCCCTTTCCTAAGTAATTCTCTGTGCTTCCTTCGTGAGACAGAAAGGCAAGTGGACCTGATTCTGTTCAATGGTTGAAAATCAGGACTTGCTCTTTGGTTTCCAGTCTGAACTGGCCTCATTCCATTTGTCTTTGCTCCCCCACACACACCCCTCCCCCCACATCCCCGACATTTGTAGTGATTAACTTGAAATTCCTGCTGCTCAGAGTCACAGATATGGTGAGAGTGTGGACCATTTGGAGATAGAAATGGCGGAAAGCACCCTTCCAAATGAGCCAGGGCTGAAGTCCTGGGCAGAGGAGCTAAAGAAACTGCATAGACAGGTGATTTACAGGAAGCAGAGTGTGTGGACACAGCTGGTATTTAAAAACATGACATTATTTTCATTTTAAATTGATTTTAGAAGGCCAAAGAATATGTTCTTTTCCTCTCTCATGGCAAGAACTAGGTCAGCCCTGAAAAAATAAAGGCAGGCAGAAGGGCGTAGCTGCCTTTGTAAAGGGGAAGAAAGTTCATCCTGTTCCCAGAGGAAACAGGGGTGTTTCTGCAAGAAACTAGGAGACAGAAGTGCAGAGCTGCCTGGAGTACATATGTTCTAGCCTTCTGGGGTCTGCTCCAGAGCCTGGTGCTCACCTGTACCAGTGCCTGCCAGCCTGGAAGGACCATGCTCTCCAGGGCTACAAAAACACCTTAGATCTCCACACCACACTGTATGTAAACTGAGGTGCATTTTCCCTGCTTGTCAAAACAATCCTGAAATCCCATTTTCCTTTAATAAAGTATAGTTTTGTCCTCCAGATGTATGCTTGAATAAGATGTCATACTCTCTTTTTGTTCCCAATTGCACCCCGCTGATGTTCTTAGGCAGCAAGAAAATTACCTTATTGAAACATATTGCTGGTAGTGACTACGGTGCCAAATTTCGCATTGGTATTACGCACATGACATATCCAGAGACCTTTGAGTAAGACTATGAATATCAAGTGATTGAAAAGATTATACAGGCTCGGGTCTCTTTCTTGGGGTATAAAAGGTTGTGGTTCTGGATGAGTGTCTTTCAGATCAATATAATTATGTCATAAAAACATGTCACAAAATAGTTTACTTGAAGCCTGTACTTTCACCCGCCTCTGCCTTGCTCAGTCTCCTGTGTGGAATTGCTCCTAGTGGCTTCGACAGTCCTGTGGGCTTGTACGTTTGTATTTTCTGATTTTACATCACATACTTGGGCATGCTCCATGCCGGGTACATCTAGGGGTGTGCAAAATGCACATATGGGATCATGGGAATTAGGGGGTTGTGATTTCCAGAGCCTGATGTTCAGCCAAGGTGAAACCTGTCACCCCTCTTCAGCCCATAGCCACACAGAGCATATGTTCATGTGTGGCGTAACTGAGTGAGGGAAATTCTAGAGCTGAGGGCAATGTGGCAATTAAGGGGCTGGTGTCTGAGCTAGAATCACTGCCCTGCATTGAGTGAAGCCAGGAGGGGTCCAGACATCATACAGTCCCTCTTCTTGCCCTCTCCAGCTGCAGTGAGGGCACAGTGGCTTCCAGATAGAATAAAGGCAAGCTCAGGGGATATGTTGAAACAGAGAGTAGAGGATTCACACTGGTTTTTGGATGGTCACAGGTTGAAATACTTTTTCAAATGGTCCATATCAGACTACAGCTGTTGGTGTCCTGTGTCACTCAGCCCAGCATGTCAGTTCTTCGTGGGAAATAAACACCTCAGTTAAAAACTTTGTCTCTGGGTAAATACCTATGCACGTCCTAGAGAAATTGGAGGAGTAATTTATTTTTTTAATTAAAGGAAAACAAACTCAAGTTCTTCAACTATTGCCCAGTTTCTCCCACAGTTCTTGCATGGCCCACCCACACAGTATCATCCTGCTAACCATTTAGATGAGGAGAGTGACAACATTCAGAACACGGGCCCTGTCTGTGCCTATCTTGAGACTCTCAGCCGACTCCTCACTGGCAACTCTCACACTGTTTTTCTAACTCCCTATTCTCTGAAAGCAGAAAAAGGAGAACCTTCTGGAACTGGAGGTCTCCTCCCATTGCTCCTATTTAAAGGAGTTCACCCCCAGCTCTTTCCTGGGCCTGTCTGTCTTCCTACCCAACTTGGACTTATTTCTATTCTTGTCATTTTGCAGTCACAGAAACCTACGCCTCTGCAGCTCTTCCAGAACTCCGTATGGAAAGCAGAAGGAGGAGCCTGGTTCTCAAGACCAGGAACAAGTGACTGGAACCTGAGCCCAGCATCTCAGGGTATTCCACACACAGATGGTCTCAGGGAAAAGCAAAACAAGCAGAGAATGGTTCCCAGAGCAAAAGAATCAGAGAACAGGTTGCATTTTGACGTGGTACTTTGGACAACACGGAAGTGTCTTAAGAACACTGAGTAACCAGGCCCTTAGGATTCTCTGGATGTTACTCCTGCTGCCTTTACCGAATCTTCAGTTACTGAGCCCATCTGTACAGGGCCGAGTGAGCTGAAGCAATCTTGAACACCAGGCAGTTTTGCTGTTTCTCCAGCTGTGCACACACCTTGAGAGGCCTGACACCAGACAGAGGTCTCCTGTGTGCAGCAAGTTGCAACCTCAGCCTGATCTTGAAAACCATCCCTTTGTCAATACAAGATTTGGTGTTTTGTGGGAGAAACTACACAGGAGAACTGCAGAGCACCACAGCCCAGCTCCCCAATGGAGGGGTTCATACTTCCTAGTGTAGAAAGCCATCCCTTGGAAACACAGGTCTTCTTAGTGTTTGCTTCACAGGACAAGGTACTGTCTCCTTCCTGCCTATTTGCTGTTTTGCTCTGTTCAATTTATGGGAGGGGAAACCTCTCCTTTGCTTCCTCTGCTCATGAAAAATGAATGCATTAGGTGAAGATTTTATGACATTAACGTCTGCAAACATAAATCACCCTAGGGTGGCCCCTCCCCCAGAGGATGTGTCTAGCAACCGCACACTATATGAGGGCCAGCCAGCGATGGTATCTTATTGCCAACTTCCACCTCAGAGGGTGTTGGACAGGGTCCAGTCCCCATACACAGGGTGACAGTGTCTGTTCCCAACGGACATGAAGTTGGCCCAGGACACAGCGTCTCTCTTGACTTTCTAGGTACTCAGTGTTCTTGTCTTCTTTACTTTCCCCCTGGTTTTAGCCCAAATCCTGTATTTATCACCCTGTCATTAAACATGCCAGCGCCGTGTTTATCCAGCCATCTCCAATATCTGATTCACAATCGCTCCTCCCAGGGCTCAGCCGTCTTCTCAAATGCCCACCTGTGCCTCTGCTTTTAAGTGGTGCCCACATTCATCTGGCCTCTCTACCTCACTACAAGATCATAAATTACAGCTTTCGATGAGCCCCTCCTCTTGACCCCTAATTCATCTCACAATGTGATTATGAGGACCCCCAAGGCGGGCGCCACGCCAACCTGAACGTCTCCAGCAACGCAGCAGCATGAGAAACTCAACAGGGCACGCAGCAGGCTCTTCTCTCTGAACTGTTCTCAGCCCTGAGCTAAGTGAGCGGTTCAGGCTGAGCTGATACCTGGGTGCCATCCTGGGGGCGCTGAGGGTCAGCCTTGCTGAGATGGGACTCCCGTCTCCTCAGAACTGCCAAGAAGGAACAGGGACCCAGGAGGGTGAGGATAGAAAGCTCCCTAGAGAACAACTCTGCTAGCATTCAAGGTTGGCGACACAGAAATCCAGCCACCTTCAGGGGTAAATGTAATGTAGACGACAAGAAAGAAGCAGGCGCAGTGCGCCGAAGGGTGCAGCAATTCTCTCCGTGGTGGTGAAAGCAGTCCTGGGAAGCCAGCAGCAATCCTCCTGCAAGCAGCTCTCTCCCAGAAAGAGAACAGCAAGTTCAAGCGCCAGGGCCCGCACAGTGGGAGCCCGTCACATGGGCGCATCATGAAATTTTACTGCAAAATATCCTTTTTTTTTCTTATTTGAAAAGACAAATTATTAGCATTTTTAAACAATTTCAATATGTTTAATGGCTGAAAGTTAAGCTCAGAGTGTTCCGCTCACTGAGTAAAGTACCAGGTCTGTAAACAGGAATCTTAAGTTACCCCAAGAGTACACTCATTTTAAATTTTACTTGAAAGCGGGATGTACGTTTATTACAATTTCAAACAAAATGCTAATGCCATTAAACAAATGAGGTTTAGGCAAATTAACTGCATTTTAATATTCTGAAAGCCTATGATATAGGACATTGTGTTACGAAACATTGGCCAGAAGCATCGGCTGCAAGTGGGATTTTCATTGCACTGAATCTCAGGAGAATATTTGTAATTAGTATCATTTGCCTAATACTTCAGGTTAATTAGAATATTTAATTGAATAGCTGTAATCTTCAGAGATGACTATATTATGATCAAATTAGCGCCATCCCGACACAGCCTGATCGCAGGGCGGCAGCCTGCTCGGCTTCCGCTAGCTATTCAGCCCTCTGGAGCGTTCAGCAACATAAGAAAAAATCTGTTTCTTACACTTTTGAATTTTAATGATCCATTTGAACTCTGCCATCAACATTTAATTATTCTAGGAAAAAAAAAGTCCCAGCCATGACTCCCATATGGCACGTTGGCAAGTGTGCTTGCCCACGGTGGCGCCTGCACCTCCCCAGCAGCTCAGAGGAGGATTTAGCGCAGCCTTGCCTCTGAATGCGAGGCCTATCCCTCACAGTGTTTGCAAATACAGACCAGACGAAGCTTCGTAGAAAGGGTTACTAGGATACTATTGAATCGCCATTAGGAACAGATGAATTGAGTTTCAGAATGCTACAATGCACTTAATCCTGTAATGTCGACACTGGCCACTGTATTGTGTTCGCAGGCTCTGTGGAATCAGGTGGCCATGTGGTTAAGCCTCATGAGATAGAAACACATTTTTTTTAGGACACGGGGGCAGGGGTGAGGGCAATGTCTATACAAAAAAATCATCCTGGAACCGAGGGAGGGTCCTGACACTTAAGCAGTGGGATTCAGTGCGCAGATACCAGTAAAGGAATGTAAAAGAAGCTTTCGCATGGAGCCTGGTCCCACAGTTATGAGAGTTAAATGCTCATTTACAGAATAACACAGAGCTGTGGAAAGACATTTAAGTACAGTATGTCTCTAGACTGAAAGGTACCTTCCTAGTGTGGGAATGTCCTGAAGTTCATGATGGAAGAACAGGCAGACACTGCTGTGCAAACCCAGGCAGCCTTTCCTCTAGGCCAGAGCACAGAGGACCATTCCATGCAGAGAGCAAAACAGGTTCAGAATGAACGTGCCTCCTACGTTGCCAAGGCTCCAGACAGCAAGCGTCCTTAGATTCCTTGCCTTGCTTACAGTATAAGCATTAACTCTGTTTACCCAGGGAGGTCTGGGACAATATTGTGAGAGGAAATAGAAAAAAAAAAAAAAGGACTAGAATAAATTGTCATTTAACAAAAAAAATATTTTTCCCTAGACAATTATTTTTATCTTTGCAAACAATAAAAGAATGAGCACCTACACATGTACACACCTAAACTGTGTTCCAATGAGTTTTTAAATTCAGAAACTATATTTTGCTTTGAAGTTCACTGATGAGCAGATATAGATAACTGACGTTAGTGCCAGTAAATAACGGGAGGTGAGCTCACCATGGGTAAATGCTACATTGAGACCTGTGTTTTGAGTTTCTCACAAGAGTTAAAACGGCATGCCGATAATTCGGAACACTGGCAGAACCAAACGGGGCTGGCACATGAGGGCTGGCACCAGGCTGGATCTGAGCAGCCTTGTTCACAAACACTGAATGACGTGTTTAGCCAAATCATTCAGGATGTATTTCATGGATAATTGATATTATGAAAAGCGGTAACGGTTGTAAAACCTGGAGTGTCTTCAACCAAACAGGAAGAAGAGAGGGCATATGGCGGCAGAAATCACCCCAGGATTAAATACTCTTAGTCTGCACTAAGGTGACATGCCCCCTCACGTGAGATGAGAAAGAAAGAGCCGCCTGGGAAGCAGACCTGGTTCTGGGGTCACGGGCTGCGTGGGTGCCCGCTGATAAAGCCTGCTCGCAGTGCAGAATTAAAGCGATGCACTTCACCCACTATGTTCTATTATCGCCAATTTTATTTTCAAAGCTCTTCCAAATAATGATTTAAAATCCACTCTCCAGCAGCAGCTAAAAGCACCTTGAGAATTCGTTTTACTGGGGAGCACGCTGCATAATTGAAGCTTTCTCCCACGAAATCTTGAAAAATTGCTGAGCACAGAAATCGTATATGTTGTGAGCTGGAATCTTGCCTTATCTATAAATCTGAGCCTAAAATTGTTTTGTGCAAAATCAGTTCTGCTTTTCCGGGAGCTTAGTGTTCTATCTGTGATGATATATCAACTATCCATAGGTAGCTCTTTTCGGAAACATGCCTTCGCTCCCGGATCCACGAGCATCTGCCGGGAAGCATTACGGCCCCGCTCCTCCCGGGTAGCAGGGCTATGATGTACTGTCTTCTCCGTGGAGGTGCTCCCCACACATGAAAACCCATCCAGAATTAAAAATCTGCGCCACTAATTGTGGAACAAATTTTCAGCAGCCCTCTTTGAGAATCCAGCCCTAAGTATTCTCCCATCTATTAAACAGATGGCAGATACGATTGTAAACATATTTGCTTCATATTGAATAGATAGTTTCTGGCATAATACTAATTAACAAATTAAATGACTGACTTTCTGCATCACATTAGAGTTAAAACCACTTTGTAAGTTTGTCTTGGGTAGTTATTTACTTTGACAATAGCACGCAGTGAAAAACTGTTAAATGTTTCCCCAGCAACATTATGCGTGGAGTAGTTTTCTTTTTTAAAACTCCATATTTTATTATAATTCATTTGGCTTTCATTACAGTCACTCACTACAAAATGTATGTGCATTTAATCCATTTCCAAAGGCTGTGCATTTCCGCAGCCCTGTTCGCTATCATTGTCTCTCTTCTATGAGAGCATGCACGGAGCTAAATGCGCCTCTTCTCCTCTGGTTTCCAATATTTTAGGTGAGACCATTCAGGAAAGAGGAGTTGTGATGAACATTTCTGCTGAGATCATTTAGCAGAAAGGGTGCTATTCACTGCCTCTTCCTGGGTCCTGGCAAGTGCACTCAACACCCTCAGACACGGAGTCCTGTGTCATCTGTTTGGAACCTGGGGGGCTTGGTTAGCCACTATTCATCGTAGGCTCCCTGATCTCACCTATGAAACGGGAGCAAAACTCTCCCACCTTCTCAAGGAACACAACTTGACTGCCCAACACATGGGAGGAGCCCCGAGGAGTTCTCCTAAGGGGACAGCAACTTTATATTTCAGTGTCTTCAAGCCCTGCGTTTCCACACAAAGGAACATTTGTTTAAGTGAAGACATCGCAAATCTGCATATCCGCACAGAGTACTCTGTGTATTTCTATAGCAATGTATTTTGTGGGAAATGGATTTAGCCTGAATTTCACAAGCCTCCAGCCTCTCTTCTGAAAACATAAGAGTCCTTGTCTTTTCACACGCGCTCTCCTCCTCCCTCCCCTCTCCATACAGTCCTTTGCAGAAAATGACTTGAGTGACAGATGCTACGATACTAGCCAAACAGAGGAACAATATGGGCTGGTGATATCCAGATAGGATTTATGTGAATTGGTCACACCTTTACCAAAATCTTGTGATTTCCATTGGGCTTAGTAAAGAAACACTGAGCCAGTTCAGTCTCTGTGTGGTTGCTTGGCAGGAGAACTCTCTCCAGCAATGGAGTATCTGTGTCACCAATCAGAAATCATTTCTCCCGTGATGAACAAAAGTGTTCTCGGGACACATTCAGAAGCAGAGTACAGATGTCCTATCAAGGTCAGCAGCGGTGTGGTCACAAAGGCTATCGGTGTGAGTACAGATCCTGAAGAGTTAAAGGGCTGAAGTGGAAAAAGCAAAGTCCAAATTAGCTCAGTGCTCACGTAATCACTCAGTCTCTACGTGAGGTACTTAAAACTGCCTCACACACATGCTGAATGGATGCATGGGTGTACACGCATGTATGTATGTCATTTGTATGTTCCTGATAGTTCATATTTATGGACATTGGGTACACTTAAAAGTAATCTTTGTAACTTTTCAGGGGTTTGTTTGTTTTCATTTCCCAGTTATGCTTAAAGCTGCGGCAGTTATTCAAAACATTATATATTCATACATTACAGCCACTTAAAATCTGAATGACGGACGGAAAAAGAAACCACTTTCGTTTCTTATAACTCTCTCTGAGGCGGGACATGCTTCATTGATCAGACAATGAAGGAAAGAAGGGTCAAATTAAGAAAGCTGAGCCAGTATACATAGTGAGAATAGTCTCTGAAAGCAGGCCACAGTCTTCTGAAAGTCAGTCACTCTGTGGCCTAGGAAGTCTCTCTGTCTCCTCAGCCCCACTAAAGCTCTTGAGGTAATAGTTCTGTATGGTGAGAAGGGGGTTCACTTTGGGACACCCACTTTGCTCTACCAGCCAGGTTTTTATGATCTTGAACATGATGAAGAAGATTAGCGCTGCCCTGTGGGGTCAGCTATAGTCTTGAGTGAGATAATGCTTTTGAAAGTTACCTGGTTCTGTCTGTGTATGTCAAGTCACAGAAGTCTGCTAGTAAGATATGGACAGGATGTTACTTTTCAAAGTTTCTGCCTGATACAGAAATACTGCCTGTTGAAGTCATATCAGACACTCCCAAGGATTTTCCTCATCCCACAATGCTGATTACAGTAAGTCTGTATTGTAACCCTTGCTGCATACATACATAACAGAATTTTATGTTAGGGAGTGTGCTTAGGGGACTAAATTAATTCACTGTTAAATCTGGCTTTCAATAACAGTGACCAGGTGATCTGTGAAGAGATGTTGTTATTTTTACCCCAGAGGCTGAAGGGTGAGGACAGACAAGCATTCTGAAGATGTGCTCCAGGCTGGACTCTGCCCCAGGGGTAGAAGGATCTCCAGGGTCTTGGGCTTTCTTGTCAGGTCCATTCAATTCATTAATGAAGGGTCCAGTCACAGGGTTTCGTTTCTAAGGCCCATTGAGAAGGCATCTTTTTTACTTAAGCAACTGGAAAGAGCAGTTTCCACATGGAGGGAATGAAAGAGTTGAAAGACAGACACCAGTGTTGGCTGACATGGTGGAGTTTTTGACTTCTCCTGAGCAAGACAGAAACAACTGTTTTAGCAAGCATTTAATCTGCCTTAGGGTGAGAATCCACTTTCCATTTGTTATAATACAGGAGAAAAGACGATTTCCATCAGTGAGCAGAGTCACTCTATGTTTATCTGTCATCCCTGCCTTGAAAGTATCTGCTGGAAAGACCTCCAATCTCCCTTTAATATAATCAGGTAAAAATGCCACAATGTCACATATTCATATCCAAGAGCAAATGCACACCAAAAAATTATTTTAATAAACAAGGAATCTTTAACATATAAACCATTCTTGATTAACTAGATCAAACATACATACATATATATGCACACACATACATAACCTATTTATTTTATTATCTGAGTATCATCTAGCTATAGCTATTAATATCTACCTATGTATTATACATTTGTATCTATCTATCTATCTATCTATCTATCTATCTATCTATCATCTGACTATCAATCAATCATCTATCTACCTATACTGGTTAGCTTTTTGTCAATTTGACACAAAGCAGGATTACCTGGGAGAAGAGCTCTTATGTGTGAAAATGCTTGTATCAGATTGTTCAGAAGGCAAGTCTATGGTAGCACTGTCTTGACTCATGATCCAGGTGAGTTGGCCCAGCCTCTGGACAGTTAGTCCTGTGTTGTATAAAAGAATCAGGCTGAGATAGCCATGAGGCTTAGCATTCCTTCATGGTCTCTGCTTCAGTTCTTGCCTCTCTGGGTTCTTGCCCTGAGTTCCTGACCTGACTTTCATATATGATAAACTACAATTTTAAGTGGAAATAAATTCTTTCCTTCATAATTTGCTTTCTGCCATGGTGCTTTGTCACAGCAATAGAAGCCAAGTAAGGCATTATTTATTTTCTAAGAGAGACTCTGGACTTTCAAAAATATAAAAATATAGCTATATATAGGTGTGCATAGCAGTAGATATATGAGTCCATTTAGGTTCATGAAAGAAATCCAAGATGCAACACAGATCTTAATAACAGAAAACCCGGCACAAGCAATATTTTCAGATGATTCTGCTATGATCTGTGAAGAAAGCAACAAGAGCCAGGGTGTTAAATGAAATAAGAATTTCAACCCACCCTTAAATAAGGTCCCCGCTTTTATAAATGTGGATTCTGGTTCCTTTGCTCTTCCCAGGGTATGGCAGGTGTTTATAAGCTTATTAGATTTTCAAAAAATGATAACGAGGCAGATGACATACTACCTTTGGGGAAATAATTGACAGGTAATCAAAACTCCAAGGGAAAAAGCCAAGCAGGAAGCGTCTGTCAAGTTAATAAGTTGCTGTCTATTCTGAACACACCGTGCTTCCTTCCTGGTGTCAGGATGAGAGCACCCGCGTTCAGGTGGAGACGACAATGGAGGATGACACCCAGGGTCGGAGGCACAGGCACTCGGCTCCTCATGCTCTAAGACACATGGATTTCTCTCCACAGTCAGATCTCAAACCCACGTCAAAGAAAAATGAGGATGAATATTTATAGGAAGGCATGGAAGTTTGTGGTAGTTCCCCAGCATTCCCCATTTTAGAGGAAATACCTGATTCTCATGGAAGGCAGCCAAAACCAAACCAAATATGGTATTCAATACACCGGAAACTTTAAATAAGTCCAACACAAGTAAATTAAAAATTAAAAACATAATTTAGTGAAAGTTTAACAATATGAATATCTACAGAAACAAGATGTTTGTCTGTTTGGTGGGCTGTTATTAGTCTAAAGTACTATTTTTCTGAGTAGACTTATCCAGTGAAACAGACTCATTTTGCTTCACTCCTAACTGGCTTTTAGGCCCAAGTGTGAACTCAGAATGCTTCATCCTTTATTATTCTCTGAAACGTACTGAGTTCATAACATTTGCACTTTGAAACAAACTCCATGAGTCTTAAGGAGTGGAAATGCATCTGTGTTTGCAGAGAGCAATGCCGGTCCTTCCAGTCAGCCTTAGATCAGTGATGAAGTCACTACTCCTGCAGGAGCCAGGCTGGGGACAAGATTCCCAGGTGACCCTGGGGCTGCTGAGGACACAGTCTAACAACACACAACAATTTGAAGGGTGACATTAAGTACGATGGCTTGGAGGTGTGGGCATGGGAGTGAGCACCTGTGCCTGCACACGACAGAGAGCAGCCTGCTGAGACCTGCGGAATCCCTAGGTCTCCCAATCTTAGGCTTCTGTCTGAGAGTCGCTGTCTGCCCTAAACGAGATTTTCCATTCTGTACTGTTGTGGTTTCTAAATACCTGTCTTATATCCTGTCAGCTCCAGGTTATCATCTCCATTGTCAGCAAAGTGTCATAGAAAGCTCTAGGCTTGAAATCGAGGGACTTCAGGGCCACATTCAGGCCATCTCTAGCCCTTAACATCTTTATGTGCCATATGGGGCAGAACCAGGTGACTTCTTAGGTTCCTTTTCCAGGCAGAGGTGCTGGTGTATTGCCTTTACCTCTTCCATCTCGACACTCCATGTGTAAATCATATGACTTTAATTACAACCACATGCCCACCACCATCCATTTTCTTGAAATTATCTGTAGAAATATGTGATCATTTTCAAAGTATGGGGGCCTCTTAGCATGTGAGGCAGCTGGAATTCAAACCCAGATCAGTCAGCCACCACACACCATCCTTGTAAGAATATTTCAGTATGCAAGTGGAGATGGTTTCAAGTCCACTGAGGTGTTAAAGGCACCACTTTTATTTGGGATGCTGTATTGGCTGGTTTTGTGTCAACTTGACACAAGCTAGAGTTATCAAAGAGAAAGAAGCCACCCTTGAGGAAATGCCTCCATGAGATCCAGCTGTAAGGCATTCTCTCAATTAATGATGGGGTGGGGAGGGGGCTTGTGGGTGGTACCATCCCTGGGCTGGTAGTCCTGGGTTCTATAAGAAAGCAAGCTGAGCAAGCCAGGGGAAGCAAGCCAGTAAGAAACATCCCTCCATGGCCTCTGCATCCTGCTTCCTGACCTGCTTGAGTTCCAGTCCTGACTTCCTTTGGTGCTGAACAGCAATGTGGAAGTGTAAGCTGAATAAACCCTTCCTCCCCAACTTGCTTCTTGGTCATGATGTTTTGTTCATGAATAGAAACACTGACTAAGACAGATGGCCACAGTAATATGCTACTTGCCCTTCAGTAATTCAGTAATGTAACCAATGACCATCCAAGCAAGGCAGGGGAGGGGACCAGAACAGTACGTCAGGGACAGTGTAGAAGAAGATGCTAAAAATATTCTCAGGACAAAGGTCTGGGATTTCCCTTTCCTTTATGACATCTTTCAGCTAAGAATTAGCTTCAAGTTCTAATTCTCTTTATAATGTACCCTAGAATGAAATCCTGGCTGAAGGAGACATGTTCTTCTCTACCCTAAAATCTGACCACATCTTCATGGAAAGCTAATTGTTGTTCTCTTCCCAGACGAAGACGTCAAAGAAAAGAAAAATAATACATTGTTTCCAATGATCAAAAATTGTTTCATGAGCACTGGTGGACACTGGACACATTGGGGGCTTGAAGGGAAAATGGTCAAATCCCACAACAAAATGGCCAAAGACACCAGTGGAAGTGACGTCTCCTTGTGTGAGCTTGGGCTCTTCTGTGTACAAGATAATCAAAGGCATCTTGGGTGGGGTCCGCGGGAGAGGAGGTGAAAGTTGAATCTGAAACTTGTGACTATGTGTGGCTAGAAGTTTTTATACTGACGACATCGCATCACTGCTGGATTCATCTTGATCTAGACCAGCTGCAGCTGGTCTCGACTCATCGTCTAGACTCATAATGAGCTGCAGACTCATCGTCACATTAAATGCTTAGGAACATTGAGTCAGCCAGCCGTCCACTGCTCAACCAGGTAGCTGTTACGTCCATGCTGAAGCAAGGGTGTTGCCTCTGGTGTAAACATTCAGTTTGTAAAACTTTGAAGAATAGATTTTTTTTTCTACATGAAAGCGGGGCACGAGGAAGTTGTTCCTTTAATGACTGTGTACATGTCTCAGTCCACTGCTGTGTCTTTTGATTATTTCAAATGTATTGAATTAGACCAAATCATGTGATTATCTGCTCTTCTGTCTATGGATGCTTGATTGATCCATCAGCTCATCTGGCTGGGCAGATGTAAATTCACCTTTAATTTCAAGACTGTGCTGTAATATTTCTTTAAACTAGGTTACTGAAGTTAACATGGGTGTTTACCAATGCCATCACATGGTGAGTTTGGTGTGTAGCCTCTAGGTTCCACTAAATTTTGCCTGTGGCCTTTTTATTTCAAGGTTTATCTTATTTTTATTTATGGATGTGTGCATACGTGGGGGTCACATCATGTACATATGTGCTGGTATTCAAGAAGGCCGAGAGGGGCATCAGATTCCCTGGAGCTTGAGTTACAGGTGCTCATGAGATGCTCAACGTGGGTTCTGGGAACTGAACACTGGTTCCCTGCCCAAGCAGCAAGTGTTAACTGCTTAGCCATCCAGACCATGCCCATGCGTATGTGTTATTTGGAATTCCATAAGCATAAAACATTCAGAATTCCTTCTTCAACAAAAAGATGTTTGTAAAAGGGAGAGTTATTTAATAAAAAGGCAAGTCTCTTCCCCCAGCCTCTCCTTAGCAGGAAATCATGAATTTTATAATAATAAACAAAATGTGAACATTGATGACAAAGTTACTCACCTGATTTTGACAATGAAAATAAAAATCTCATGATAAAGATGATAACATCTCTAAATTATGAAGGTTCCAAGCAATGGCATACCCAAGACGGGTTGCAGCCATGAAACCCTTGTCTGCCTCTAGGCAAGCTATGGCACTCTGCTGGAGGAATTAGGAACACTGAGGAGTGGCACTGTATTTTGTGGGCAGAATAAGACTATATTTGGTTGCCCAAAGACATTTTAGTTTAAGGCTTGAACTCCTGTGTGGTAGCTCAGGGTCAGTCATACAGAATCATTTGATCATTGGAGGTTTGTTAGCAAATCAACTAAAGTGTTCACAGGGAAAAACTAACATTTTACAAACAACTATTCTCAACTTGTATTATATTTTGTCCAGAATTGTTTAGAAGTACTGATGTTAAGTATTTAATTAACTCTTTGCTTTAAAAGTTCAACTCCTGAAGCTTTGGCAAACTGCATTGCTACTTGGGTTCTACCTCAACCCTGTGTGGGCAGAGGGTACCTGCAAAGAACTCAGAAAGATACCCACTTAAAATTTGAAACCTCAAATAATACGCAAGTTTTAGTTCTGAAACTAAATAATTACCTTTGGAACATCTTGACTTGTGAATTCACTTTATAAGCCTTTTATTATGATGATTTTTATAGTCTAAATTCTGAATGATTTTTTCTTTTAGTGCTGAGGACCAAACCCAGGTCTTGCGCACACAACACAAGTGCTCTATCACTGAGCTGTATCCTTGATTCCAAATTTGTTTTTATTTTGAATAGATAAAAAATATGAACGTGAGAAAAGATGATTCCATATCATCTAATTTTGGTAAAATTGCAAGGAAATCAAACATAGATAAATTTAATTTCATAGTTTATTCTTTTATTCTCCTATGTTTTTATTTCATCTTTGAATTGAAGGAAACACATAGAATTGAGGAAAAGTAAAGGTTCAGAAAAATGTAACCTTAAGCATAAAATAGACTTCAGGCTGTTTACTATGCAGACGATTTTTCTGAATCCAATTTTAGTATTTAGAGATATCCTTTACGTACCTGAGGAAAACACAGTTGTAGAAAGAACTACTTCAAATGTCAATCGTGTCCAGTTTGGTACTCTATGTTAAAAGTTCAAATAATCTAAAGCTTCACAAACAGCTCCAAAATCAGATGGGGGGGGGTAGACAGACAGATTTTTTAACTAGAAACTTACTCTGGTTTAGGATCATATTACCATGTTGCTTACAAGTAGTTAATGCAAAAATAATTTATAATGAGAAGAATTGTAAGCCTTAGTACATATACATATATGTATATATGCATATTCTATATGCTTCAAAAATGTTTCAGCTCTAAAGTAGCTTTTGAATGAATTACATTATAGGTTATCATAGATATTTCTATAAATTAAGCCTAATCATAATTCCATAATTAATTATATAATTGCTGTCATTGTTTCATTTCACTCTGTTCTCAGTGATGTCACAGCTGATGTCTTCACAGAGTTAACAAATACTCACATCTTTATGGTTTCTGCTTCTAGGAGCCATCAGTCCCTTCAGAACCCTTTAGAAATAGAGACCAGATGACATAAGTAGAGATGTAATGTATTCTTTCTAAGACATACCATGGATTTCAGCTTATTTCTTGTGTGGCAATAGGTAAACACACACACTCACTTTAGCAGAACACCCTTTCTCCTGTGTCTGCTTCAGTGAAATGTTCCTTCACACATTTGCACCAGCAAAACATCCTCCAACTGACTTTCCAAAGAACCCTCACGTTTCCACTTTACATGTGGCCAATAAAGTCCTTTCAAACCGTGCTAATTCCTCCTACAGCTTTATAGGTTATCAGCCTAGCTAGCCTATCAAGCCTAGCTCAGCCCCATCACTGTTCATCCAGTCCTATTTATACCCTCCAAAAATCACGTGTCTTACCTCAGCTCAAACGTCTGTCTTAGCTGACATCACTCTGCCAATCAGCCAGAGTCCCAGGAAGAGGCAAGAAACTGCAGCACACCACCACAAGTGTTTTGGTGCATTTGTCTCTATGGAGTCCCAACAAATGCAACTCAACTACACAATGTAATGCAGACCAATACATGTGTGTCATTAGCAAAGAATCCATCATTAAAAATAAGGTTTTAAAATATTAAGGTTATACACATACAACTGACATGAACATTAAAAATCCTGAGTAATCCCAATTGCACATTGCCACGGCTAATGTTTTTGTAACATTGTAAGTTTATTTTTGTGAATGTCATACTTGCATAAAACATGTTTTGATCATATCTTGCTCCCTACTCAGGCTCCAACCCCTCCCACCCTCCCTTCCACATGTTTCCCAGAACTTGGTGCACTCTCTCTCCCTTCCCCCAAACCATCTCTGTTTCACTATGTAACTCTGACTATGCACTGGCTAGGTAGATCAGACTGCCTTGTAACTCATAAAGATCCACCTACCTCTGCCTCTGGAGAGCTGCGATTTTAGGCATGTGCCTGCATGTCCAGCATCCCTACCCAGTGAGTCTGTATGCACATGTGTGGGTATAGGAGCATCCATTGGAGCATAGGCAACCTTCTAGGGGCCACTTTCCTGAAGAAAGTCATGTCTAGTTCATCCAGCAGCCCTTGACTGCTCAGAAGCTCCTCAGATAGAGATGACTGATTCATCTTAGTTGCTAACTTTACTGAACTTGGGACCACCCCCCTTCATCCGTGTAAGGTATGTATGTGGAACCACATGCCTGCGTGCGTATAAAGCTGTTTCCAAGGAGGTGTAACAGGAAGAAATGGCCACCCTGTGCATGAGCGGTACCATCCTTATTTGGTTCCTAACTGAAAGAAGAAAAAGGAAGAAGCCAGGATGGCATCAGGAGCCCTCTCAGTTTCCTGATCGTCCCAGATATGAGCGAGCGCCTCTCCAGCATCCGCGTGCATCCAAGAGCTGCTTCAGCTGTAATACCTTTCCCAACATAACGCATTCCAACCACGAGCCAAACAAGCTCTTCTTCCCTTAATTTGTTTTTCTCTTAATTTGGTCACAGCAAAGAGAAAAGTAACTAATGTTTCTGCTTTTTAAAATCCAGGGGTAATAACTGCAAGTGAGAACGTTTGGAGCCGGTGGGAGGGGCGGAATTGACTCCCAGTGATGGGGCAGTCCTGCCCTCAGCTGTGTAGCAGAAGGATCGCTTTTGACCCAGATAGCGGGTACCTGAGCAGCAGAGAGCAACACTGCCTTCAGCTCTGCAGTGTTCAGGTTAGGACCAACAGAAAATCAATCCCTAAGTCTTCCCCTGAAATTTCTGAAGCTAGTGTTGACCCAAATCCAGCCGAAGCAGCAAGACCCCTGTTCCAAAGGAAGACAGAGCGCTGTTATTGCCAGTCTGCCACGTTCTGAGAAAGTGCTGTTTCTTAACTTCTGCACTTTGAGAACAGGGTAGGAAGTGAAAAGGCACATGCAATGGGAAGAAAATATCATGCGGAGAAACAGAGAAATTACTAAATAGAAAGAAAAGACACCTGAAGTACCCAGAGCCAGCTCTGTATGCTCAAGGCTTTACACAGTGGGAAAGTTGGTGAACATATCTGAAAGATAGGAAAATCCAGTCATTAATATTCTCACAGCAAACATTAAAAAGAACATGTAAGAGTTAGCTTGAAGAAAGAGCGACACACGCTGTCCAGGTGAGCACAGAGAAGAATGGGCGTGACCAAAATCGCCATGAAGATTGACAGCTGGAGGTCATACGATGTCACTCTAGGAGGAGGAAGCAAGGATGGCAGAAGAGATGTTAGAAACTGTTTTGCTTGATGGTTTTTTCTACATTATCAGCTCCTAATTTAGACAGCCTGTGAAACACACCCAGCAAACATCAAAGTTGGGGCAACCTACATCTGGGCAACCCATATTGAAACTGCTAAAAAGTAGAAATAATTCTTATAACTTTAAGAATATATTTTAGCCGCTTCTTGGACTTTCAGCTAAGATAAGCAAAGGTACTTTCTTGTGCTTTATTTATTTAATTACTATGGAGCTGGACGAGGGTGTGCATCAGTAAGATGTGCCTGTGGAGATCAGAAGATAACTCGTGGGAATTAATTCTCTCCTTCCACCAAATGGCTTCCAGAGACTGTACTCAGGTCATCAGACTTGGGGGGAACTATATCTACCCACTGATCCCCTAAATGTAAACTCTCAAAAGCAAAATACACAAGCATGCAAAAGGAAGCTTTTTATTCTGAGGAAAAAAGCATAGAGAAGAGGTCTTAGCTAGCTTGATGAAAGACTAGAAGAAAATAGAAACTCTCAAAAAGAGTTCCTCAAATAGCAAAATACATTTCGAAAGTTCACCTTCTCTGGAAAAAAAAATGAAATGGGAGCATGGCCCCCAGGCCTGTGTTGGGCAAATTAGTAACACCAAGTCTGCAGGCCAAAGGGGAATTTACGGGATCTGTAGAAAGCCTCAAAGAGCATGAGGACTCAGCGTGTGAACTTCCCTTTGAGATTTTTATCTTCTTAAAAGTCACATCACAAACTTACAATTCTATATTATGATCGAGGTATGTGTTAATCTGAGGGTGAAAGGCACTGTGAAGTTTTATGAATCACAGCACAGTAGCAAATCTACCCGGCAGCAAGAAATAAAAAGGGTGCCTCACAATGTCTAGAAAAAGACAGGGATGACATAAAGATGTTCAGCTAAACATTCAAAGTAAGAATTAAAATCAGCTATAAACTGTACATGAGGAAACAGGAGCAAGACAAACGCAGGGATAGATAGCACCCGGAGATGGCCTAGTGGGTAGCGCACTCTTAATCTTAGCACTCTTGAGGTGGAGACAGAATCATGGGCTTGACACCCAACTACACCAGCCACAATCTATAGGCTCTTGGTTCAGGTGACAGGCTCTGCCTCTGTATGTAAGGTGAAAACTGATTAAAGAAGACACCTGGTATCAACTTCTGCGCTGGCTAGTTTTAAACCGTGATGACATAAGCTAAAGTCACTGGAGACTAGAGAACCTCAACTAAGAAGAGCCTGACATTAGGCTATAGACAAGCCTGAGGTATTTTCTTAATTAGCAATTGATGGTAGAAGGCCCAGTCCATGGTGGGTGGTGCCATTCCTGGGCTGCTGGTCCTGGGTTCTATAAGAAAGCAGGCTGAGCAAGCCATGATGAACAAGGCAGTAAGCAGCACCCCTCCATGGCCTCTGCATCAGCTCCTGCCTCCAGGTTCCTGCCCTGTGTGAGTTCCTGTCCTGACTTCCTTTGAAGATGAAAAGTGATGTGAAAGTGTAAGCTGAATAAACCCTTTCCTTTCCTACTTGCTTGGTCATGGTGTCTCATAGCAACAGTATTAACCCTAACACAGACCACCTGTGTCCTACATACACATGTGACCACATCCACACACATATGTGTAATATCAATACACACAAATATATATTTATATCATGCAAATATGCATTTACATCACATACATATGTACATAATAAAATGGTTTTTTATTGTTTTTGGTTTTGTGTATGGTTTTTTGTCTTGTTTGATTTTTAGAAAATAGATGACATTAGTCAGAAACAAATATTAGTATGGAAAACCCAAACCAAATCCTAATATATTAAATGGATAAAAATCAATCAAACAAAAAAAAACACAATTAAAAGACAGCGAGCACAGCCCTACTCACCGATTGTGAGTCTATCTTGATTAGAGAAATGAATCTGATTCTGGGAACCACAGAAGATGCTGCCTATCTGGCAGCCTTCCTGACTGACTCTTGTATTGAGAGCGGTGATACCGAAGTCAAGAATTGGGTTATGATCATTCAGTGACTCAGATATATGCTACTAAGTCTCCGAGGTTAGCTCCGATGATTGTTTAGAATTTGAAACTCTGTATTTATTTGCCTAGGAGGAGCTCATGGAAACCTATAGGGTTGTAGTGAATAGAATACACTGGTTTGGTTGGTTCTAGATTCTCTGTCCTTGAGGTACCATGTAGTTCTTATGGCCTGCAGGAACATGGATGGCTCTCTGGGCCTTACATATGTGAGCAGGTTCCCTTCCTGGTAAGGGCACACTTGTATGGGTGTCCTATTGATGAGCTGTATGCATGAGTTCCTGTCAGATCTCATTTTGATATTTAGGAAAGGGGTTTCTTAATCCCAAGGTTTGAAGGGTGCCATTTCTCAAGTCCGTCACAGCCCCTGTCAGTCATTGTTCCTCACACGCAGGCCAGCCATTGGTTCTGTGTGTATGATACAATGAATGCTGGGACTCAATTTCCTACCGTTGCCAGGGATTCAGCAGAATTCATTGGAATGAATACCTGCCAGGGTAAGCACGAGAACTCAACGCACCTTCCTTTCTTTCCTCTCTATTGTTCTCTATGTCTTTATACCACAGCCCTTCACATTTAATTCATACACCTCTCTCCAGTGACTGTATTTTCAGCTGCAGCTCTGAGGATGGCACTGAGAGGCAGAGGCATGCGTTTCCATGCCCAGCTTCTGAAAGTTTATGACGAAAAGCCTTTTGAGTTTTATCAAAAGACCTCAGCACCTGTTGAGACTACCATCACATTCTCTTCTTCCTTTTTTAATGCAACGATTTACATCAACTCACTTGAAAGGTCAGTTAAAGATAGACACAGTAAGAAGACTTATGTCCACAGTATCTTTAATAGAAGCTATACTAATCAACATAGTGTGCTTTTTGCTAAGACCATAGGTTAGAGATCCCAGAATAAGACAGGTACCTATGGAACGGAGCCAGGCAAGTGCAGGCAGCTGCTGCTCACTCCTGAGCTGATGCCAATGTTGAATGTCCTGGAGCTGTAGCAGACACATGCCAGAGAAAATTTAACACCACATCATTTCACACACAAACTTTGACTTGTGGATATCCCAAACACGAAGTCTGTCAACACAGGTCTCCTTAAGCATCTCTTTTAAGGGCGAATACAAGCAACCATTTTAGCAGTAAAGGTCAACTTAGTGGAAATACACCTTTAAAGAAAATAAGAAACCTTCAAAGATTGGAAAAAATTCTCAGAACAAGGATTTTCTTCATTACGTTTTATTAAGATCCTACAAAAACTCTATCTATCTATCTATCTATCTATCTATCTATCTATCTATGTATCTATCTATCTATCTACCTATGTATATGTATGTATGTATGTATGTTTGTATGTATGTATGTATGTATGTATGTATGTATGTTTGTATGTATCTATATTACCAGAAGATGTGTGCATAAAAGAAGGATGTGCTCTGAGCTTTGGGACAAAGCTGAAGATGTCCACTGAGCTGTAGACTAGACCCAACATCAGCAGCCATTGTGAATGAGATTCCCATGTCCCAGTCAGCAAATAACAATGAAAACAAACAAAAGATACATCGGCTGAAGGTGAGGTGCTTGCTGTGGGTAGGATTATTTTCTAAAAAAATCACACATTGAGGCTTTAGCTCCCAATATCCAAGAATCCAAGAATATGATGACCATGCTTGGAGTCTTTAAGACAATCATTAGGGCTAAAGTAGGCCTTAAAGTTGGACCCAAGCCAACCTGACCAATGTCTTTATAATGAGAGAGAGAGAGAGAGAGAGAGAGAGAGAGAGAGAGAGAGAGAGAGAGAGAGATCAGGAGAAGTGGCCTGCTCGGTGAAATGCTTGCCTTGGAAGCATGACAAGGCCCTGGTCTCCAGAGCTCACATTTCTCAAAACCTTGACTAGTGAAGCAAGATGCTGTGGAGGGTGAGGCAGGCAGAATCTGCAGGACCACTGACCAGACAGCCCTGCCTACCTGAGGAGACCGAGACCCTGTTCAAAAAGAGGTAGTCAGTACCTCTAGCTTCCACATGCATGTACATAATGTGTATATTTCCATGTTCACACTTCATTCACTCTCTCCCTCTCTCTCTTTTTTCTCTCTCTCTCATACACACATGTGCACAAACATATGGACTTTCAGATACACACACATGCATACACACTCATACAAACATGCACACACACAAACTCTCATATACACACTCACATACATGCACAAACTCTCATACACACACTCACACACACATGCACAGAAACTCACACACACACATGCATACACACATACATACATATATACTCACATATGCATACACACATACACTCACACACACTCACATATACACACTAACATACATACACACACACTCACACACATACATACCTACTCATGCACACACTCACACACACATGTGCACACACACACATGCACATGCATACACACTCACACATACACACACTTATACACACATGCACACACACATTCACACACACACACACACACACATGCTAGAGGAAAAGATAAAGTGACAGATACTAGAGTTGCATGGGTGTGAGGGAAGGCAGTGTGGGAACACTTGAGGCGAGTATATGCCAGAGGGCAGACTTCTCATGCATGGGACCCTGCAGGCGCTTTAGCCTGGCCTCCTGTGGTAGAGGAAGCCTTTCTGTGTGCTTCGTTCAGACTGATGCAATGAGGAGCAACTGGAACCGCTGAGCATAGCTGGAGGGAAAGTCAGTGACGGAACATGGAGAGCAAATTGGCAGCTGGCTTTATTGTCCAGCATCCAGCCGGTGCCAGCCATTCTGGCCCACAGAAATACACCTATCCAAGAGAAGGCTGTGCGTATGTTCAGATGCTGACACACACAGTGATGCACACAGGTTGTTGGTTCATGGAACAAAGCAGGGAAAGGGTGCTTTAATCTCACAGGCTGGGGGAATGGTCAACGAGAAATGCGGAAGACGGAAGACTAGGAGTCCCACGCGGGTTGAAAATGACTTACGGTGTTCAGAAATACGCCCCCTCTGTCATTATCTTCACATGCATCAGTAATGCAAAGATATCTAGAAACACCTGGGCTTTGACAGCAGTTGTGATCAGTAGACATACGGAAGTAGGTGTGAAGTCAGCCTTGGTTCTTGTTGATTCGAGCAACCTGAGCATGGAAGCGCTCAGCAAATCTGACTCAGGCCTGTGCTGGTTTTCTCACTGGTGATGAGAAGGTGGATGAGGGAAGACACAGGAACAAGGATGGCTCCTTAGCAGCAGACAAGGAAAGGAGTCCCACTCTCCGCCACTGAGGGTGAACTACTGTAGGACAATCACAGTCTCTCTACTCATACCTCAGAGTCTTTGGGTG
This sequence comes from Arvicanthis niloticus, assembly GCF_011762505.2. Lineage (NCBI taxonomy): Eukaryota > Metazoa > Chordata > Mammalia > Rodentia > Muridae > Arvicanthis > Arvicanthis niloticus. The sequence continues at coordinate 8,327,993 of NC_047671.1, forward strand.
GAAACCTGCCTTTTGATATGGTTGAGACTATTTGGGCCATGGGAATGTGCCCACTGGGACAGAAAGGATTGCTAGTCCCCTAATGATCACTCCTGAAACTGATCAGAAATTCACTTCAGATTTGCTGGAACACTCAAGGCCTTGCTGAGAGCTACTGGGTTTTCAGATAGGATATCACAGAGGCAGGGGATTCAGAGGTCATACCATCCTCACTAAGGCTTCTAAGTCTTGCGTTTTTGGTCTTTAGAGGCAAAATGGCAAATGTAACAGATGCCACCAGGAGCCTCTTGTCCCGCCTCAGAGCAGCTGGCTGCTTACACAGCGCTGGAGTCAGGTCCCAAGACCTCAGAGGACCCATCTTACACAGGTTTCTCTCTGCAGCTGTATTGTTCTCTCCTGGACTGAGAGGAAGAGCCCCTCCCCCAAGACTCTGATGCCATATTGATCTTCTTCCTGTTTCCCTGGACACCAGGTGGCCATGGCTGTTCCCTGGGAAGGGACAGCGGAGCAGCAGGCGCCCAGCTGCCTCAGTGAGAGCATGTGCAGTCTGGGTCTCTCTGGCCCCAGACTGTGCAAGGATCAATGCAGCAGCAGGACTTTCTCTATGTCGCTTTTGAACATTATTAACAGTGGGGAGGGAGAAAAGCAAATGGTTGGATGCACAGGAGAGAAGCCGGGCCTACACCATGGCTGCTGGCTATAAACTGAAGTTTCCTTGTCGTGCTTGTGTGTGTGTGTGTGTGTGTGTGTGTGTGTGTGTGTGTGTGTGTGTGTGGTGTATGGTGTGCACACATACTCAGGTGTACAAGTACACACACACACACGTGTGTGTGTGTGTGTCTGTGTGTGCATGCTCAGGTGTGCAGGTGCAAATATGTGTGTCTCTGTGTGTGCACACACATGAGGGTATGCATGTGTGTTTGTGTGTGTATATGCTCAGGTGTGTAGGTGCATATGTGTGTCTGTGTGTGTGTGCATGCAAAAGTGTATATATGCATGTGTGTGTGATTATGTGTATGCATGCTCAGGTGTGCAGGTGCACTTGTGTGTGTGCAGTATATGTGCATGCACATGTGTCACAGGATAACCTTCCTGTTGTCCTACAGATACTACCTACTTTGTGGGTATATTTATTTGTTTGTTTATTTTTGATTTGGTATGAGATAGTGTCTCTCACTGGCCTACAACTTGCTGAGTGAGCTGTTTGGCTGGCCAGCAAGTCCCAGAGATACCTGACTCTCCCTCCCCAGTGCTGGGATTATATATCCATATCACTACACCCAGAGTTTGTTATTTCCATGCGTTCTGGAGTGTCAATTCTGATTCCCACACCGGCAAGGCACACATTTTGTTGAATCTCCCTAGCCCTCTTGGCTTCCTTCACCCTGGTCATCCCGGAACCAAGTACCACAAGGTGAAAGCCAGGCCATGGGTTTTTATATCAGAAGTGTAGCCAGAAAGAGGTGCGGGACCGTGTGCGGTGCCCTCGGTGAATCATCTGATGTTGGTCGGTGTGTTAGTGTTCTTCCGGATGCTCCAGCTCAGGCAGCACAGTGTGATCTGAACTCAGCCTGGCGCCTCAGTGTAGACAGCGGGCTGCAAGCGGAGGGTGTGTGCCGTTTAATCAGCTCCGGCACATCTGTCTTCACACAGTTGGACTCCTTCACGAGTCACCCTAACTACCTTAACATATGTAGAGCCAAATTAAAATTACTTTATCAATCCTGCATTTTCAGCGTCCCCATCTTTGGGTTATTTCCTACCCATGTGTTCATGATTTCAGCAAAGTCGTCTCAGTCAGGAGATGCTCCTTGCAGGGAGGGGTGGCAAGGAGGAGCAGAGGAAAGGGGATTCGTGATTTAACAGGGTTTTAGCTATCTGTACTCCCAACCTGATGCTTTACAATAGTGAAATAGTCAACCACTTTTTCTCTCTGTCTTATGGAATAATATGTCTTTACCTGGGTTATTTTAAAGTAAGTTACCTTTTGAGTTGAAGCGGGATTAGGGGATATAGGAAAAAGAATAATCTTTGAAACATCACCTTTGGAAGGCAGCAATATCTCCCCCCAAATATTCTGTTAATAATTCTATGAAATGCTTCTCATTACCTTCTTGAAACTGTCAAGTGGAGCTGAGATGTATTCTTAAGGACCCACAGGTAATGGAAGTGAGGAGAGAAGACTGAAGAATCAATTATGGAAGCAGGTTGAGTCCCGAAAAACATCTACGGACAGGACAGTACAGAGCCTGTAAGAGGGACGAGCCATCACAGACACACATACACACAGACACACACACTGAGAGACACACACACATACCAAGTAGAACTTGTCTCCTAGTCTCCATTACTCGCTTAAGCATGAATCCTAGGCAGGCCATCCTCAGGGAAGCAGAAGCCCACCCTTACTCTTGTTTCAAATTTGCCATGCAAAACCAAGGTGCCTCTTATGCCCCTGCCCCCCTCATTGTTCAAGACACTTCTTAGATGACAACGAAAGCATAAATAAGTCAGATACAAAGGCCATCAATATATTGACATGTTCAGCCCTGACACCCAGAACACACGGATTTGATTCCTTTGACATTGGAGTGTTGCGACCTCGAATAGCATCTGTTAAGATACTTATAAGGTGTGCTAGCTGGTTGGAAAGAATTAACCCTTCCAGGGACAAACACCAAATTTCAAAATTCCCAGATGGAAACAATCTAAATGAAACAGAAAGGAAGTTGAAATATTTCTGACAGTAATGCATTTTGAATTGCCACAAGTGACCACTCAAATGTATTTTGCACAGTGCCCTCATTTCAATTTGTCTTCAAAGGTCCAGCCCCAGATCCGAGCAGCTGCTCCTGCTCCTCTGCCTGTTTTTCTCCATGGCATTGTGTTCTGTATCTGGTCTCCCCCGTGAGAACTCAAGGCCTTCATTCTGTTGCTATGTTACCTCCCCAGAATGACTTCTAGTGAACCTGCATGAGTGTTTCTCCAGAATGCGTGGCCACAGCAAGCGTCCCCAGGCCATGAGACAAAAACATTTCCAAAGTCAAGGCAGTGCCACCTTCTGCAGCCAAGCCAGGGTCTTCCCAGGGATCTGTCCTCACCAACAAGTAGGATTGTCAGACTTCGGAACTTTTGCCAATCTGGTGGGTGCAAATGGCATCTCATTATTGTTTTAATTTGCATTTCTCAGATTACTAATGAGAATAAGCAGCTGTTTCTGTGTTTGCCTGCCATATTTCCCCTCTGCAGTGAACCTATTAGGTTGCTTGCCTTTTTATTACTGATTTGAGAAGTTTTTTTTTCTGAAATATATATTTCCCGATTAATTCTTTGTTAGATAAATGTATTGTAAATCTGACCCCCCAGTGATGATCTGTTCTTTTTGTTTTCTTTGTGTGTTTGGGGACAGGGCAGTCTTCATTTAATATCGTAAGAGGTCCCCATCTGTGTTTTGCCTTTTTTTCTTCAAGGCCTTCTACATCTGGTGCCCACTTTAGCAAAATGTCCCCTCGCTTAAGACTGTGCAGTTATTAAGTGGAATTTTGTAGTCAACATTTTTAATTTTCTGGTATTAATTTAATGTTCTTAATATAAGTGAGTTGATCAATGCATGTGGAGAGTGGAAACAAGGGTGGGGTTTTACCCCAGTCATAACAGAGTCTCCCTCACCCTTTCTTAAGGACCTCATTCACCTCTGATCAACAACAAGAAAACAAACACTTTCCAAAAAAGGCAAAGGTACTTGTAATACAATTTTATAATCAACACTTGTCAAAGATGCAATATATCCTTAACTAAATAAAGAATCTTCAGAGACTCAGAGGCCAGATTCTATTTACAGGAACGTAGGAGAACAGACTTAAAGCTTGTGTGAGTGAGATCCAGTAGGCACAGAGCTGGCTGACACCTTTCAGAGCTTTTTCACACGAGTAAATGTTCAGGATCCAGGGTATATACTGATATTAAACCGATATTCAAATCAAACAATTACCGGAAACAAATTACAAAGAAATTTGTGTTAAAGCAATTCTTTGTTATACATATAATTTTGCCATTTACTTGACAAAGGCAAATTTGCATACTGAGATGGATGTATTTGTTTTACATGAAGAATGAAACCGCGGCTGAATATTTGATACTGCAGAACACAGCACACCCTCACTGTTTAGAGCTGATTGACATTTTGATGATTAAACCATCCACGCTGAGAATACCATTTCACATAAGTGCACAATACCAAGTGGTAAAGTATATTTAGGGTTTTTTTTTTTTCAGAAATTTCTAGAAATTCTCTCCTAATCTCAAGCCAAAGTTTAATTAATAATTATGTCAGCAATTCAATAGCAATTTATAAAACCAAACATTTCCACAAAATTTTATATTTTTGAGGAATGGCAGTATAGAAATGTTAAAAATCTTTGTTTTCTGTAATTAAAGAATCATGTTTCTATGGGAACAGACCATTTTATATATCTAGTAAAAACTCTGCAATTCATAGTATAAAATCGTCTTGAATCTGTTTCAGATGGTGTGAATTGACACTGCATTGTGCGGCCCAGTGCTTGTGTATTTTCCTTTCATTACCTCAGATTCACGATGCATTTGATTTTGAATTAAATTTGATTGTGGTATATTCAGAAACCTTTGACTATTGCCAGATATTTCACTAAACCTACATCCAATCAAAGAACCCTGCATGCAATGCAAAATTTAAGGAACTACCAGCACACAGCAAGGAGACGTGAGGCTTCGAGTGGTCTTCCCCATTGGATATAGGTTGTTTCTATTTTTGACTTTCAGAACCATGTGTGCTTTCAAGACCCACTTGGAGGAGTTGGGACCTTGAGAAGAGACATTAACTAAAAGGGGATTGTATTCTTAAAAGCCTTCACAGATGATCCAGTTGTTCCAATATTTTTTAGATCAAAAGTTCTTAAAGCAGGCACAGAATTGATCAGTAGTAGACTGGAAGCTCTTAAAGGAGCAGGCACCAGAATGCCTCAATGGGAAGCTAAACTCAGGTGTGACCCTACCTCATGTTGTGGTTCAGATTTGAGCCCAAGACTGCATTTTTAGCAAGTCTCCAGGTGCTGTTGTTCTGGAGTTCATCTTGCTATTACTAGTACAGGTGACTGAAAAGATGGTTTATTATTTGTTTATATCTGGCCTTGAGATGATTGTTCCTAAGAGTCATAGCATGGTCCCAAATATTTGTAAAGTCTGTCTTCCAGCCCATTAACCTATTCCTACAAGGTATCTTGAAGCCTTATATCAATTATGGGATGTCCTTTAAGGTCTTTGCCTCTTTGTTGTAAGAGTGGCTTAATTGTCCTTAGAATTTTGTTACAAATTGATTTGATTTGATTTTATTTGATTTGAGATTGCATTGTAAAAGAATTCCTCAAAAATGTAAATAAATCTGGCATGAATTAATGTCTATTTTTCTTATGAATACCCTTGAAGGATGCTATTCATTCATTCATCTCCTGGTTAATATTTTTCAATAAAATGTTATTTTCTACATGTGTTTTGTGCTTAACTAGATTCACTTCTGTGCATTTTCTAGGGTTATTTTAAGAATGTCTTTCTTGTTAAAAGATCCATTTCAGAGGAATGCTTATTCCATTCGGTTGAGTGAGAGAACTAGAATGCTTTGATTTATATTTAACGTTTGACTTCGTTTGTTTGTTTGTTTGCTTGCTTGCTTGCTTGCTTTGAGACAGGATTTCTCTGTGAAACATAGCCCTGGCTGTCCTGGAACTCACTTTGTAGACCAACTGACCTCAAATATCTGCCTGCCTCTGCCTCCTGAATGCTGTGATTAAAGGTGTGTGCTACCACATTCTGCTTGACTTTTTTTTTTAAAAATGCCTTTTAATTATTTTTTATATAATTTTCATTGGTTGAGTTTTTTGGTACATTTATTTTTAGCAATTTAGAAGTCACATTTTTAAATTTCTTTTAAGAGTAGTTCTAAATAATTGTCATGAATATTCAGTTTTACCATGCCTGTAGGTGCTTTCCTTTAAGTTGCTTTCAAATACACAAGAATCTGAGAATGCATTTGTTACTACTGTGAGACTTTGCTTCTGTCAGTTTTGAAAACCATCATGAGTAAGCATTTACTATTCTGTATCAACAACGCATGTTGACTGTATCACTCCTTGGCATCTTGTTCGTGCCTCTTGTTTCTAATATGCTTTTGTTATAAATACCATCTCTAGAAGCTTCCTCTGAGAACTTTACCCCATAGTAAACTCTTAAGTTTGTATTTGGTTGGGGCTATCTCAGTTTTATTCTTCTTATAAAATATCACTTTTACTGGTTAGAAAATTCTAGGCTGCTCTTTTTTTTTTTCCTCATTAGTGCTTTAAAGATAACAAATTCTTTCCTGCCTTCCAAACAGTGTTCCTCCAATGATAGCATGTCTGCTGTGGATGTTTCTCTTATCCTTCCAGGGGTGTATTGAGCCTAGATATGATTACTTCATGGAATGCTTGAGTCCCTATAAGAGCACCGATTTTACTTTACTGACTTTGTCCTATACACCACATCTCACCATTTTATGGTTTTTCTGTAGACAGAGTGATTTCTCCAACTCTGCCTTAGAACTCCTTAGTTCTCTTTCCAGTAGAGTCTAATGTACCATGTAAGACATCAACAATGACTTCTCCATTTCAGAATGGTTTCTCTGTCATAAAACATGCATTTCCATCTTCCATGTGTGTTTGAGACTCAGTGGCTCATTCTTATCTTTGGATATAATTCCTCTGTGATCTGAATGAACCATAGTTTATCTCCCCAGCCACTGACAGAACATGGGTTTCTTGCTCACAAGTTTGAACCATTGTGAACAATGCTGCCATCCAGGCAGGTGTGTGTTTCTCTCTCTCTCTCTCTCTCTCTCTCTCTCTCTCTCTCTCTCTCTCTCTCTCTCTCTCTCTCTCTCTCTCTCTGTGTGTGTCTGTGACTGTGTCTGTGTGTGTCTCTGTGTAAGTGCTTGCTTGAGCATGTGTATGCACTGTCAGAGCACTGGGAGACAGGATTCTGAGTCCATAAAACTCCACAGGATCCTTTGCATAAAGCCCATCCTGATGCTACCAGTGACTCTCGTAGTAGGCTGTGACATCATCAGAATTAGTGCATCAGTGCATATGCCTCAGTGCATATGGAGGATCCTGGAGGAACAGTTGAAGGCCCCATGTCCAGTCTCCAAAGCAGCACAGTCAAAGTGGGTATCTGAAAAACCAGAGGAAGAGAAACTGCTATTTATATGCTGAGCTACGTGTAGCTCTGCTGCTGGGACAATGAGAGGGACTGAGGCATGTTCCACTGAATATCACTGGGACAATAAGAGGGTCAAGGCGTATCTCACGACTTACTGTTATTGCAGATCCCGATTTTAAAAGATCTTTAAGTAATCCTTTCACCCTCCTCCAACCCCAAATTCTTGCAGATCATTAATGTTTGACCAATGCTCTCCCGTCCCCCGCTTTGGTTCTATGTGTATGCATTCTTTTCAGAACCGTGAAACAAACAAATCACTTGGTGTCAGACACCAAACCAGAGGAATGGCATATGCACTTGGAGAATGCTAGGAAAAAAAAAAAAGAAAAAGAAAACAATTACAATATATAGTAGGAAATGGAGTTGATCGAGATGAAAACTGTCATCAGTCAAAACAAAAGATAAAAATTTTAAAATACACAGAAAACAGGTGCATTAAAATGAGGTTCCATATATGACAAGCACCCACTCCATAACAGCGGTAGAACAATTAGAATGCACGTGAACCCGATTCGGGAACAAAGCAACAATCCTCACGGAGAGGAGGCGCAGACAAACATGCAAAGGAGTTAAGATAATTGGAATCAAATGACAAGCGAACCCCTGGAGACATAACTGAAATAGGAAAGGTGAAACTCGCAGGCAAAGAGTGATCCAGGGAGACCTTAGTATACTAACCACTGAAAATATTAAAGATTATCACAGTCACACCTTCAACAAAAGACACAGGTGCTCTATTTAAAAATCGGACAGAGTGCCAGTGAGATAGCACAGCAGGTAAACATGACTGCCCACCGGACCTGATGACCCAAGTTCAATTCCCACAGAGTGAAAGGGCATAACAGAATCCCACCAGCTGTCCCCTAACACTCACATGCATGCCAAGGCATGTGTGCAAATACACAGACACATACAGACACATAAATAACTATAAAAAGAACTAAAATAAATGTCTCATGAAAATAACTAATGTGGATATTTACACCGTTCATTTTTTAATAAATGTTGCCCATTTCAAATCTTGACACTGGCTACAGATTTGGAACATTATTTGAAATATTTAAAACAAACAGCAAGAAAGCTGAGGTGGATGTGAACACTTTTCATTGGAGAAAATGTTAAATAAACATAGGAGAGTCATCCTATGGGATATTATGCAGATGTTAGGAAAGCCAATGCTGAGCTTCACCAGCTGCTGGGAGAACAGTCGTAGGTTAAAAACACGTAGACGTGTGCACGGTGCGTGTCTTAGCTTTACAAAGGAAGTTGGGTCCCTCGGTGTGTTCTCGCTGAAACATGCAGAAGGGCCAGATACTAGGAATGCACAACAGTTCAATCCAGCATGCGGGAAGAGGATGGCAGGGAACAAGGGAGCAGACAATTGGTAAAAAGCAAATGCGGACCACAAAAGGCACCACCAGTTATACAGGCTGCGTTTGTTACAAGGACTGAAAGGGACAGTGGTGATTGCTGCGTGGCAAATGTGGGAATGTACACAGTTCAAATCCATCTCCTGAAATTTTCACAGTCCGTTGCAAAAGCGCAAATCTGAAAAATGTGCTTCTATTTACAAAAGTTCTAGAGTTATGCCCATAATATCCTGTAGATGAGCAACAAGCCCATGCCCAGCTTCCTCAATGGCCAGCAATATTATATGAGCACAATAAACCTGCCATTAATAATAAAGTCACACCTGTGCATGGTCACTAAGGACTCCCAACTTTATTTGGATTTCCTCAGCATTCAGAGCTCTTTTCTCCAAAGTCCTCTGCAGGGTGCCATGGATGCCATCTCTCCAAAGTCCTCTGCAGGGTGCCATGGATGCCATCTCTCCAGAGTCCTCTGCAGGGTGCCATAGATGCTATCTCATTGTGATGTCACTTTTCTTTTCCTCTGCTGTTGTACTGTTTTGATAAAAGTGACAGTTTCACTAATTCTGGGTCAGGATATTTTGTAGAACGACCCCAGTTGCAGTTTCTATAATTTTTCTCAGGAATAAACAGGGTTAAAGGCTTGGGATGAAGGGTATGGAGATAAAGCCCTCTCCCCCATCACAATATTTCAAGGTCTAAATGACCAACATTGTTTACACTGTCCTTATTCACCTGACCTGAGGTCTTCTACCAGGTGTCTCCATCCGAAGCTGCCCCTTTTATTTCTCCACTTAACACTGTATTCTTAGAAATTTGCTGTTCCCAGCTTAATTAGAAAGAGAAGGTTATGCTTCTCTCTTTGAGGATAAAGAACATGGCTAATTTTTTTCATCATGGAGGTTTATATATATACAGATTTATTCTGTAAGTTCTGTTAGTCTAAAAATCCCTGACTACACAGGTGAATTCTTTCTGAGCTTACTTAGTCTAGACACTTTAACTGTGTGCTCTAGAGTTGTGTCTGTTTACAAATGCAAGTGTCAAGTTTTCACTGATGTAGGGTCTTTAAGCCGTGGTCTCATTGCCCTGAAACTGACCCTGGGTTTGACTTATTACCTTCTGCTCTGGTCCATCTTTTCTATAACATCATATAATTTTCACACAACATTATTTTTGTATGAGCTGAAAACACGAATTCTGCGGGGTCCAAACTCAGGTCCTCATGTTTGTGTGGCCAGTTCATTAGCCATTGAGCCACCTTCTGAGCCCCATATCTCTGTGGTTTTATGTTGGGTTATTGAACTTCCTGGTAGACATTCACACTGTGTGTTCAGTCATAACTTGATTACTGACTTTTCTGTATTGTTGGGTACTTAGCATTGCAGACATATCACTGTTCTGTTTGTTTGTTTTTTTATTCATTTATCTACTTTTATTTATTTATTTACATTATCCAAAAGGACATTTTGGTAGATAGTGGTCAGGGGAACTATGAATGAATCCTCTTTGTTTGTTATAGCCTTCATTCAAAAGTGTGAAATCTTGGAAGCTGGGTAATCTTCCTGTATCTTTTGCTGTAAAGATATTTAGCTTTGCAAAATGTCATGTGGCTGGGCCACTTTAATATCTCATGACAATGAGTGATGCTTCCAGATACACACTGTAAGCCTACCAGCAATTGGTGATGTTCTGACTTTTGTGTACTTTAAGCTTTTCTCTCTGTGATGTTATTGTCATATTGTCATTTGCTAGTGTCAAATGGTCCTAGGCTTATTTACTATCTGTACATTTCTTCAGTTTTTTGTCTGGTCAGATCTTTCATTACTGTGTGAATGGTGTTCAGAATTCTGGTTCAGTTTTAAGTTTTTTTGTGTATTTGGGGTGAAAATCTTTTCTAAGCTGTATTTTAATAAAGTATTTTCCCCCATCTTTAGCTTCTATTTTGGGTCTATTATCATTGCAGTGTTTAATATTAATTTTGTAAATGCTAATAGATTTAATGAATCAACTTTTGTGAAACATCTTTTTCTTTCTATAAATGTGGGAGAAAGCAGCAGGAGGAGAAAGAGGCACAGAAGAGTTGCTTAAGAAGTCCCAGTACCCACTTCTTACAGACTACCTTAACTCCATCCTGGCTCAAAAGTCAGCCTTTGTGTGGTGTGGCCCTGCTTCTGGGATCTTGGTTCTGTATCATTAACATGTAGTCTTTTTCTACCCACACCAGGATAGCATCATTATTGAGCTTGGTATCAAGCCTTCAGGAAGGTTTTCCAATCTGACTGTTTTCGGTATCAGTGTCTGGTTAGATGCACATTCAGTCATCACTTGTATGGTCAAGGTGATTGTGGCTTCTTTTATTTGTGGCATTTGCTATTTTTCTCTTTTTCCCTTATTTGTTCTGTTAATCGAGTAATTTATGTGATTTCATCTTATTTCCTTTTTTTGACATATCATTTTATTTTTAAATACATTGCTGTTAGTAGCTCTAGATTCCCCAATCTATATTTTCTCCCTTGTTTCTGCTTTTGTTTCTTTTCAGACAAGATCTTGCTGGGTAGCCCATATTAGCCTCTAAGTTACAATTCTCCTGCCTCATCACCCAGATCCTGGGATTGCAGATGTGGGCCATATAAAACAAGAATTCACCTTAAATGTATATAAGACAGATAATGTAGCACTGCTTATGTGCCATGTACAAATCTTGTGAACATGCCCAGGTCCCCTCTGTCCCCTGTGTCACCACTGCACTCCTTTCCTGTATTAACTCAGACTGCAACCACCACAAGGACATAAGAACAGAGCAGGAGAAGGGTCACAGTGACTATGACGTTTGAGGAAAAACTCAAACCAAGTGTCCCCGTGGATGGGTAGAGTAGAAGTCAGAATGAAACAGTATCTCTGTGAGAGGTAACACTGGGTCCTTTACTGCTTTAGTCGAGGGACCCTCAGGAGCCTTACTCTGACAGAGTATGCCTTTGTTGTGAGACTGTGAGCTGTTTTCCTGGCTCACCTGTCGGACCCTGACAGTTCCTGCTACAGAAATAAAGAACATTCCTCCTGGTGCAGCTGCATGCTGAAGACTTCACCTTTCCTAAAAATGAATTTGGACAAGTTCCCAGATTATACATCTGGACCTCTAATTTACAGCTCCAAAGATCAGAACGGTGGGTAAACTTCTGTGCCATTCTGCCTGCCTAGAAATATCAGTGGGTGAATCTGGCCCAAGCCACCTGCCAGCTGATGATCACCCAGGTTGTACTCTGGGCTCACACCACGGGTCTGGCTTTTATTCCTGGTCCATACAACAGTCTCGGGTTTATTCTCTTGATAGGACCCACTAGGTATAAGGGCTTCATTCAGAAGGTCCCTACACACTGCAGCTCAGCATCTGTAATGGCTGGAAATAAAAGCTCAATCACATGTACAGTATTAGTGCTTTTGTGGCTGCAGCTTTTTATGTAGGGTGTGTGTGTATATGTGTGTGATATAGTGTACATGTATATGTGTGGTATATGCACACATATTCATACGTATTCATCCCCATGCAGACACCTAGAAACTAGGGTAAGACATTAGTTATTCTGTTCTATCATTCCCTGCCTTGTTCCCCTGAGTCAGGTTCTCTCATTGAACATGCAGTTAGGCTAGCAGCCCAGAAGCCCCAGTGACTTCCACAGAGGTGGGATTACAGGTAAACAGAGGCTCACACTCAGCTTGCTACATGGGTGCTGGTGATCTGAACTCAGGTCCACATGCTTGCACAGTTTTACTCACTAAACGGCAGCCTGGTTGCCACTTCCTAAGAAAGCTTGGTTCAAATGTTTGCAAGCGAGTCACCACACGGGGTATTCTTGGAGTGCTTCTCCAAGCCAAAAGATCTGCAAAAGCTTGTGGGTTAACAGCCACAGTCTCGATTGTCAAAATATTTGATCTTTGAGAAGTTTATAAGGTTTTATTGCTGGTAGCACATGAGGATCACCTTTGGAGCTGTAAAAACAGAGGCTCCTGGGCCTGGACACAGAGCAATTGAATTCTGGTCCCTGGGGGAAAGCCAGGGCTCCCGCACTCTATTAAGGTGTCCCCAGGATTGAAGTGTGCAGTTAGAGGTTGAAGGCTGCGGCAGAGAACACAGCAACAGTTAGCACAACAGACTTCATGCCAGGGTGGATCAGAGCCCAAAAGCCCATGGGCTAATTTGGGATTGTGGATCACTTGGAAAATGGGGTCTTTGTGCAGCTGGGATGGAGAATGTTCGATTAGGGCAATTTCAGAGCAAAGATCTCACCTGGCTGACAGTGCTGCCTGTCTGTAATGGGTTAGTGATTACAGTTCCGTGAGAACAGCTCACACACTGATTAAAGTTCTCCCCGGTCCCGACTTCAGGGCTCCCAATAGGGTGAGCTACTGTCATTTGGGGTTATCACTGGAGCTTAAAATGTGAAAATGATACGATTTAAAAAATATTTACCTTGTACTAATGACAGTCAAGAAAACAACGCTGTACGCTTCTCACTGTGAGCCTGATGAGTCCCTTATTGGTGTAACCCAAAGCTCCTCCCTTCCCCTCCCATAGCTGCTTTGCATTTTTAATACATGTCCTGACTGCTGCATCCCTCATCGATAGTTTGCAAGGCCCACTGCATTTTAAAGTCACCCAAGGTGACTGCCCTAGGGAGGCACACTGTTAGGCTAGGTAGAATAACTTCATTCTGGACTTTAAGAAGGCTCCCAGAGCCAGAGGAGTCTCCATTACTAGGGCACTGTGCTCATTGTATCCAGACTTTAAGTGTCCCTGAATAACCCAGCCCCCATCTCTTCAGGCCTCCCAGATAATGATCTGGATAACAGAGACAGTAATTCCTTCCCAGTATCTGACTGTCTGCCTTCATCTACCTTTCCCTCTGTTTTGAAGAGGTTAACTAGTAGTTTGAATGAGAAGTGTCCCCTGTAGGCTTCTGTATTTGAAAACTTGGTTCCCACCTGATAGCATTGTTAGAGAAGACTGTGGGACATTTAGGAGGTGGAGACTTGCTAGCTGAGGTAGGTTGCTGGCAGGAGGTGGGCGCGTGGAATGGGGAGACTTGACTTTACAGGCTGAACTCAATTTGTCTTGGCTCTCAGTTTCAAGGAAGGCAGAGCCTTCCGCTCCTGCGAGCAGGCTTTCCCTACGGTTTGTATATTCTGAAACAATGTAAGCCCGGCCAAACCTGCCTTTGTTACATTGCTTCTTGTGAAGTGAATGGCCATAGCAATGGGAAAAGGCAACTAATACACTGTGGCAAAACATAGCATAAGTTACTTTTATTAACCGTTTTGCCTTCAGAGTACTGTGGTATTAAACACGTAATGCAGAATTGTGCAAACTCCACCCTTGTCTCTGAGAACATACATCTCATCCCTATATGCCTCGTGGTCCATCTCACCTTATACTCCTGATGAGCACATGCCACTTTCCATTCCTGTAACTGACCGTTCTATGTGCTATGTGACTACTCTTCTGGGAATGGTGTGTAGCAGTGACCTGTGTTGTAAAGATAATAGCATACAGCAGAATTTCCTGCTCACACAGTTGAAATCAGCTCACGAGGGGCTCCTCGATGCCTCACTGTGCAGATCAGGGTACCATATTAAGCACAAAGTTCCATCATCTCTGTACCCTCTTCAACACTTGCTAGATTCTTTTTCATTTTTGAAATAATAGTTACCCTAATAAGCATGACAATGAATCTCACAGGTTTTTATTTTCCAGTAGCCTTGTTACTAGTGGTGGTGGGTATCCTTCCACATATCTAGTGGCTGTCGAGGTATCTCCATTGAAGAAATGTCTCTGCACATCCATCATTCCTTTTATAAAATGATTTCTTGCTCTTAGTCATTGAGTCATATGAGTTAATTATGTATTCTGCATATCAATACGTTACCTATTGATAGTCTCTCTCATTCCGTGGGTCACCTTTGACCCCTCTTCATAGTGTCCTTTGGTCCACATAACTTTTACATTTTGGTGAGTTTCAATTTATTCTTTTCTTTTATCGTCCATGGTTTTGGTGTCATGTCCAGGAAATTATTACCAAAGACGGTGCTATGAGGCTTCCCAACTTTGTTTTCTACTAAGAATTTTATAATTTGTGTTTTTCTATTGGTGACTGAGCTGGGCTTTTCCTGTTATGCATTCATTTGCCTGTTTCTTCTGAGAGATATTTTATACAACCTACTTCCATGCTAGATGAAACGGTGATCAAATAGGGTTGGCCAAGTTTCCGGTTATCCAAGTAGCTGGCCTAACAAAAACTGCACCAACCCCCTCAAAAGAAATCCCACCTCCCTCTTGCTTTTATTCAGAACAAGGAAAACAATGCTTGCATGTTTATCTTCTTTTTTTCCCAAACATTTTTGAAATGCAAAATTACTTTTCTGAACCTCTTGGAAAAGGTAATAAAATCAGTTTATGGAGGTACATGGTAAAATTTCCAAACAAGGTATAACATGATGGTAACCACTGTACTCTAGTCCCAGTGATCTCACATACTAGATACTTGAACGCTCTTTTCTGTACACTAGAGGAAGAGTTACGAGTACAGTGGGGCTACTTTCTAGTACCTGGGGATGCTGCCATACGCTTGCCTTGCTGGTGCTGTCTGTCTTAAATGTCCTTGTTCCAACCCTGCACACAGAAAGCCAGAGTTGGCTATTTTTTTGAGGGGAAAAACAGTATTGTAATACTGCTTAATTTGGGAAGAACTGCATTTTAAACCAAGCATTTAGCAGTGTGTGGGCCAGTTGTTTTGTTTTGAACTACAAGCTTTCCTTCCCAATCTAGTGCAAGACTCAGATACCATCACAGGCTTGCCAACTTGATAACACTGAAATTTCACAGGATTGTGGCAGAAGCTGGTTTTATTTATTTATGATTTATTCATTTATGTACTTATTTTTGTGTAGCCCCATTAGACTCTCCTTAATGGACTAGTGTTTCCTTACGGTGTGGTCACCTTTTCACTTAATCCCTTGAATCAAGGCTCTATCAGGTAAGCTTTGCTTGGAGGAAACAGCAGGAAGGATATGCGTTAGCTCTCTGGTAGAACAGGCTCAGTACATGAGAAGCTGTATGTCAGGCTAAATGCGATGCCATGCAGTGCACTGAAGGAGCCAATTGAGGCGTTCTGACTCCTTTCTGAAAACATGCACAAAGTAAAGAAACGGGAAGCGAGGTGAGAGGCAGCCCTACATTTTAGAACCTTCCTTTTGAGACTGGGTTTCCTCTTTGTCTGGCACTGACCCAACCTACATCGCTGAGTCTTCCAAGCAGTGGGCTCTCAGGCTGGACCCACAGAGCTACAGTGGTGTCTCCAAATGGTCCCTGTGCCCGATATAGTCAGAGAATCCCTGCACTAAATCACTACAGAATCTGAGTTATATGTCTAGCAAATTGATATTGTTTGTCATTTCCTCCGTGGAATCAAAAGCTTGGACATCTGCTTCCTCTTGTTGCTCAGAAATATCGTCAGCCTGTGTAGGCTGCAGGTCTGGGGTGCGGGTAAGGGGGCTTACAGTAGGAACGGAACGCAGGGAGTAAGAAAGGCACTTGACCTTACTTTCAGTTTAGAATCCTGGCAGGCGGGCAGGATGCTTCTCTCTGTCCATATCAGGTGGGTGACTGCAGATGCAGGGCTCAAAACACCAACCAACCTTTGGATGGCTCTGCCACTTTGCTGCCGCCGGGGCTTGGAGCAGTTTGCTGTCTGCAACTTCCCTGATTAGCATGCATTAGACAAGTTTAGGGACCTGCTAGGAACCTGGCTCTCCACTGCGGCTGTCAACTTCCTGGCCTTCAATAAATGATCCGGAGCTACTGCTGCTGCTCTGAGTGGGGAAGGAAATGTGTTTCGGCACTAAAACCACTGTTTGCATGACATCATTCCATATCAGATTACACTATAGTGTCAGGAATGTAATCATTAGCATTTAAACATGCATAAAATTTAATTAACCTACTTACCAGTTTGCTTAGAACTTTTGAAGGGCTACCTAGAGTCCTCTCTAAACGTTTTATTACAGAGTTTTGGAAAGCTCACAAAAGAGAGAAGTTCGCTGGGATTTTTCTCCCTAAAGCTGATGGGCCGTGACAGATGAGCAGATGACCCGAGTTAATTATTATTGAATTCGTTATTACTGCTTTGTTGTCACCCGGCTCAGCCAGGGTAAAATGATGACAGTAGGTATCTCATTAAAACAGCTGTTTCAATTATGTAGTGGCAAATATTTAAAAAGCGAGCCTTCCAAGTTTAAAGCTGTTAACAAAGTTTGTTTGTGCTTCTCGTGCCAAGATGATCTGGCCAGAAACGGAGTGTGGGGGCTGGGAGACACAAGTCTGATGACTTCCCCTCCCAAGGAGGCACAGAAGCCAAGCCAGACCTTCTTGGTTTGGCTCCAGGAGGATGAAGAAGGTAAATGATCAAGAGACAAGGCAAGAAAAGATGGAGCATGAGTCTCCATCCCTACCACATCCCATCAGTCCTTATATAACCCTGTCTTCTTTGCATGGTACCTGAGGAGTCCTTGATAGATTCCCTTCTAGAGACGGATGGAGTCTCATACAGGAGGTGGTCCATGACTCAGAGTGTATCCAGCTGAGACCCTGGGTTTGGGATTTGTGGAAATCAGATAATGCTTCCCAGTGTCTTCTCCATTCTAGGGTGACTTTGAGTTGATGTCAGCTTTCTTTCTAACAGGCATTGGGACACTGGTTTGTCCACAAAGTACCATCATGCATCAGCTCACCTAATGTTTCTCATCAGTATGTTGTTGGCTTAGAATGAACGAAATTTAACCAAAATAATCAGAAGTTGAAGTTTTCTGTCCCCAGTTAGAACTGCCTACTGGGGTTAACCATAAATTCCATGGCCTTTCAAAGCTGTTTGGTGTTGATGCTGTTCCTTCCTCTCCTGGCTACAAAGAGCCCCTATGATTTTCCACCCACTCCTTGATGGTCACACAACTCTGAGGCTGCCCCTGTTAGATGGCTTTTAATACAGCAACAGAATGATTTCTGGAGCCACAGACCCCTGTGCTGGCTGAGTGGTTTAGGGCTTCAGGCCTTCAGGTTCACAAATCATAAAGAAGCAGCATCTTTTTACCACATGCCATTCTCTCAGGAGAGGAGAAGTATGGTGATGAGAGACAGTACACGTGTGTGAGTGCCCTGGCCTCAAGTCTTGCTTTCCCTGTGATACTCCAAGGACCACAGGGTATCACACAGTCTCCTCCCCACTGTCCCTAACTGTGCAGAAAAGGCCTCTCATAGATCAGGGATCTGGGTCAGTGACACTGGCAGCCAAGGACAAATGGAGAACCATTAAGAAAAAAGCTTCAGGGCGATTACAATGCTGTCTGCATTTGGAGTCTGAAAGTCGACTGTCCAGGTGACATCCAACCAGGAGAACTTAGACGCAAACTTTCCTGCAGATTTCTTCCCTAACCCTCCTGATCTGTCAGTTTTCACTCAGTGTTCAAAAACACTGCCTTCGGCGTGATGTTATTGGCAGATCCAAATATGAAAATTAAATAACATTTGGGCAACACCAGTCAATCAACATGGTCAATTTAAAGCTAAAACTCTGAGACCATCCTGAAGAATGTCTCTCTGCTGGAGAATAGCAAGTCTTGCATTTTGTATTCAAAAAAAAAAGGAAATTCTTGATGTTCAATCCTCAATTTACAAAGGAGAAAAATCTCATTTGTGCAGTTCCTAAAATTAAAATTCCAACAGTGAACTTTCAATTAGAGAGGACACACTGAAATTCACAGCTGTGCTGGAGTCATGTTGTGGAAATGCAAAGTTCATGGCAGTGCCAGAAGTGTTTTAGAACAGTGATTCTCAAGCTTCCTGATGCTGCAACCCTTCAGTACAGTTCCTCATGTTGTACTGACCCCCCAACCATAACATTATTTTTGCCACTACTTTATAACTATGATTCTGCTACTGCTATGAATCGTAATGTAAACATCTGTGCTTTCATATGGTGGAAACCCCGGTGAAAGACTAAGAGCAGCTGTTTTAAAGAGGTCTCACCTCCTTGTCACACCGGTTACATACAAAGTGTTTCACATCTTATTGTAGTCTGTGGGAACATCTTCATGGAAAGAGAAGAGACAGGTTCAGGGACCTGCAAAGAACATGGCAAACTGTGCCAGTGTGATAACGCTGCACTGAGCAGCTGTACTCATATTGGGTATATATAATTATACCCAATAAGTACTGATTAAATGAAGCTATGTATTGATGGTGCAGTGATTAACTATAGCCATGTAATCATGATAAACTCTGCTCATGTAATATACCATTGAACTCATCTATACCTATGTGATAAAGATTACTCATATACATGTAATACATCACAGAGATCATCTATACCCATGTAATAATCTATAACGACCAACCACATCCACTTAATTATACTGCAGAAGTCAACATACAGAAGGCAAGAAGCAGTTTGCTGAAATGTCATTATTCATGCCCTTCATGCCCACAGTCTCCTAAAAGAACCGTGGGCATGAATCTTTGTGGGGTTCTGTCTCCCTCTGCCAGCAATTCACGCCCTCTGCAAAGACTCAGGGGCATGCAGTGTATGTGTCCATGGCATGGAAATAGGGAGTTTCCAGACTGCCTCTTTAATGAATCTGAATGTCTGGGTCTGTTTTATTGTTGGTCATATTCCTCTCACATTCACCAATAAGAAGAAAGTGCAGGCAGGAGAAAGCTACAAGGTTTCCAGCAAGATGAATGTGAACTGCAGAGTGTTAGAAATCGAGATACACAGTATCAAATTTCTAAGTCTATCTGACTTTGGAACTGTTGGCTTCTTACCTATAGTTCACCTTGTAAAACTCCAATTCCAGAAACTTGTCATGTGCCTTGTTCATCGTCATTTTATACAATGGCTTCAGAAAAGAGGAGAAGGAGTCAGTGGGGCCCAGAGTTCTGGCTTTTGGTCTGCAAAGTCCACATGACATCAAGAACTCAAATCTGGTACAACCTGAACTCCAGCAGGGAGACAGGCAATCACCCCAAGAAGCAGAGTAGAGGGATAGTTGCTATAGCTTGTCTTAGACCGTGTGTCTTGTGCCTACTGAAGCCACCCAGATGAGGGGTCACCTAGTCCACTGGTTCTTAACCTTCCTGATGCTGCGACCCTTTAATATAGTTCATGTGGTGGTGACCTCCAACCATAAAATCATTTCATTGCTACTTTATAATGGTAATTTTGCTACTGTTATGAATCATAATGTGAATATCTGATGTGCAGGATATCTGATATATGACTCCCACAAGGGGTTGTGACTCACAATTTGAGAACTGCTGTCCCAGAGTCCATTACCTCCCATCTGCATTGAGTGTGTGTGTTGTAGGAACGCTGACAGCCAGTTCCTGGACCTACACAGCCCCCTGATCTGCTCATGCCCCCCCTTGTCCGTCCTAGGCCGTTTCTCTTCCCTCCCATCCTGGGCGCCCAGAGCAGTGGCAGCTCATCTTTCCCCAGCCTTTCCTAGCATGGGGCTTAAGACTATCTATGGGATGGCTCTCTTTACAACAAGAACACAACATGGAGAAGACATTGTTTCTGTTTCCTCTGAGCGTCTTTCTTCACTTTCCCAGCAGCCTCCATCAGATGTGCTGTTTGACAAAGTGACTACCGATGAGTCACTTAGGTCGAAATAGTCCAAATTCTTCAAACTTGGAGTAAACCTGAGAGAGAAGGATGGAGACAAGACAGGAATGGAAATGGCAGGTGTGGCCAGCACAGCACAACTGCTCTAATTTCTGGTGGTGAGCCTTGCAGGAGGCTTCTCCCCATTTGCCTCAAGGGCTTCCCAGGTGGCAACAAGTTCTGCACATGTGTCCTGAGGACATTACCATGTAAAAACTGGCGCATCTAGCAAGAGAATCCTGTATGGTGGAGCTGAGCGGCAGGCAGGGAAGTAGCAGTCTCCCTTTGCAATGTCCCTCATTAACTGCAGAGCTGCAGGGGGCTAGACCCTGAACCATTGCTGACTGGCCATTCTCCAGCTTGCTTATTTGTCAGGAGACATGGCCCAAAGGCTGCACAGTGTGCAGAGAACTTGCCCGAAGACAGGTGCTGAGGCCAGGATGCTCAGGGTCCCAGTGCATGATGGCACAGCTAATAGTATCAAAACTTGTGTGTGGCTCTCAATTCACATCTCCCACCCTTCTGAGATAACCATTATATTGTTCATGATCAATAGCAGAAAAACACTCAAAAGTTTTATATCCATTTTTTAAATGATTCAATTCTAAAGCATAGAATCTTACCCCAAACCCTTCTTTTTCTCAGCAAATGCTTGACCTGTCCTGAGGAGAACTGCCTCAGGACAGCAGGACTGCTTCCTCCGTGAGACTGAAAATGTTGAAACAAGCTAGACACGTACGTGTGTGTGTGTGTGTGTGTGTGTGTGTGTGTGTGTGTGTGTGTGTGTTGCAGGGGAGAGGGTCATTCTCCCAGGCATTAGCAGTGACCTAGAAACCCGAAGTCTCACTTACAGACCTAACACATCAAGATGGCTGTTGCAAGGCTCCAAGCTTCTTTAAATGGGAAGAGAGAGAATGTTCTGCCATGCCTCATCTTCCTGGTTTCTGCAAAATGTGGAGGGTTCTTTAAAAAGTGTCTTAGTTATGGAGAATATTCATATAATTGTTTTAATCTGCTTTTGTATGTGCAACGAACTTAAGTCACTTCAGAAACCTGGAACCTGAAGTCCCAAAGGGGTGGTGACATGCCAGGAGAGTGGGGCTGCATACAGACTGTCTGTGTGTGTCTGTGATCACACTGGTCAGTCAGCCTGGCTGTAGTATGACCATGAGCTAAGAGCAAGTCTGACATTATTCATAGACTTCCCAACTTGACAAGGTATTCTCATAGTGTCAGTAATTTAGACAATGCAGTCATGTTTTAAAGCAGAATATTTTTACACATGCACACATGTGCACACACACATACATGCACAAACACACACATGTATACACATATCACCACCAAATACTTCAGTGCCTTTGACTTTCAAGTTTTTGCAAGGAGATTGAAAGTAAACCCAACACTTAATTAGTTGTTCTCAAATAGAATGAGTGTGAAATACTGAGTTTGAATGCATGTTTTCTATAATGACACAGTTGCCCAAAGGAATGTTATTGTAGGCATCCTAGATGGAAACTTTGGGGTGGTATATCAATATTCCAACTTCACAGCACACAGTATCACTTGCAATGGTATAATATTTAGGATGTTATGTTAATTATTATGTGTGCATGTGAAAATTGCCTTTCTAATAGTTGTTAGGCGGTTATGAATCCTCAATAAATGGTTTTGACAATTAATGAGTGAGTGGGTCATCGTTTATCACATATATACCTCTCACAGGACCATCTTTTCAAGCTCACACTGAAAGAGTTAGAATGCCTGGGAAATAAAGGGCCAGATTCTGATGCAGTATACAGCATAGAACTTCTCAGAGCACAGTACAGAGCTTCCCAGAAGAGTCGTGAGGGTTCCCTTGTCCTATGGGGGTAACTTACAAGATGGCTGCTCTCCAGAGCCAGTTTCATAGCCCTGCTGCCCAACAGCACGTTTTGGGGGACGGCCAGGCAGCAGGACAGAGGTCCCACAGCACCTTCCCTGCAGATCCCCTTCCTCCTGGAACCCCATATTCTGACTTGACACTTCTCAGGTTCCCAAACACTGCCAGGCATGCTCTAAGGCAAACAGACATTCAACTTTGTAATTTCAACAATGAAATGAAGTAAACAAACAGAGGAATCCATTGTCTCAATTTTCCATATTTCTGATAACATTACACAGTATCTATAATGCTGAAGAGCTATAGGGCTGGGGAAGTTTATACTTCTGAACAAGAGTAAGCAATGGGCAAAGGGGTCTTCAAAGGTACTACTTCATATTTTGCTCTGTCTATCATGTGTTTCTTAAATGTTTAGAATCTATACCCGCCATGCTTTGACTATCTTCAGTGGCTTTCTCTGTATGTTAGGATTCATATGCACTTGCATGTAGGCCATATATAAAACTTAGCTGTGATTCCTCAGACTTAGGGAACCTGTTTTTTTCTGTCATGTTTTTTTTTTTTTTGAGGGGGTACATTTTTTGAAGCAGGGTTTCTCACTGAACCAGGAATTCCTTGATTTGGCTAGTCTGGCTAGTCATCTGGCTAGTCTGGGAGCCCTAGGGATCCATCCTCCTGTCTCCATCTCCCCAGAACTAGGATTACAAATACCTACACATGACCATGCCTGGCTTCCTCTGGGTTCTGGGAACTGGACTCCAGTCCCCAAGCTTCTGTGACAAGTACTTTCCTGACTGAACTCTCACCTATTGTGAGAGTTTGTTTTTGTTTTCTTAAGGGAAAATGGAAAGGTTGTGTATTTTCTATCTTGTAATCCAGGTAACCACATTGTCTCCTGTCCACATCCCAGTAGCTATGAAATCAACATGCCTCTCTCCCATCAGCATCCCCCCTACTTGAGAAGAGAGTTTCTGTATGCACAAGTTGGTGATGTTTTTGTTGGGGCTTTATTTACATGGGGCTGGGGAAATAAGCAGATGTCCTCCCAGAACTGAGTTTGCTCCTGCCTTAGGTGGTGGTGGTACTGCTGTTGCTGGTTGTTAGGTTGTTTAGTTGTTGGGTTGTTTGATTGTTTGGTTGTTTAGTTGTTTGGGTGTTTCTATAACCAAGCATTACTTAATAAGTGACATCCATTTACAATGATGGCTTTTTTTGCTTGTTTTATGCCAGAAATAAGAGGAAAAATGACATTAGGAAAAATATGATTAATTAAGTTGTTAGTTACATAAGCCAGGAGCCCATGAGAACTCAAAGACTCCTGGAGCACTGAGCTCCATGGTACAGAAACTGCCAGTGGCTCTAGAGCTCCTGCAGGCTTTTATTCCCCACCTCCCTTTTTTTTTCTCTCTCTCTCTCTACCCTGAAAAGCAAAGGCAAGAGTGGGAAACCCTCTTCTAGCGCTGGAGGCCCAGCCTATGTGGCTTGCCTCCTGCTCAGGCAAGTCTTTAATTATTATGCTAATGTGTTCCAGTTTTCAAGGGACACTGCAGTCCACATTGCAAACTCTCCCCAGCAGTCCCCCAGGAATGGTGGAGAACAGCACACCTGACCTTTGAAGGCTGGAGTAGGGGCAAGGTTTTCTTTTCTTTTTTCTTTTTTTTTCTTTTTAAGTCGAATATGAACTTGATTACTGAAGCCCTTTTCTGGGTGTAGACCGTCTGGTGATGCAAACATAGACTATGCAGCCACCAGCCACCATCTCCTTTCCATCACACAGTGGTTGCTATACTGCTTGGCATTCAAGACATTTAGAGAGCATTGTGCTTTGGTTTCCTATTTCCTAAGTAAAAGGGTGGCTAGGAATTTATGGGAAATCAAATGAAAATCCACCATTATAAAGGCGGTGCTCGGCTCTACAGGATCTCAAGTTCCTGGAGTATCCACAGATACACATGTGAGGAGCTGCTACAATTTGTGGCACCTTGAACCTACAGAGAAACCAATTCGGCATCATGGTTAATGTGGCCGGTTGATGGCAAAAGTGTGTCCACTCAGCCTGCCTGCATACCTCGAAGGGTATCAGATGACCTTGGTACCCAAGCCAGGTTTGATTCTTTCTCATGTTTCCTGCACAGATACAGGGAGTCCCATGGGATGCGGTAGCTCAGCAGCAGCTGGGACCTCCATGGAGGTGTCTGCATAGAATGTTGTAACTAATCCCCAAGATACATTGTAACTGTTCTTTGATAAGAGCATGG